>NC_084569.2:3209958-3507458 GCF_033978685.3 Nerophis lumbriciformis
ATTTCAATAAATTCTAGCTGTAAATATACTCCTCCACCCAAGTCAAGCATTTAAAATGCATTTGTTAAATAATGTTACCTTAGTGACTTACATTTACTGCCAGCATGCTCTTCTTCTTCTTCTTCCTTCTTTCATTTCTTTTAATCTAATGGTGCCTTTCTTCTGCTTCTTCACTCCTTTATAGTCCCAGCACATGAAGTTGCCAGATGGGAAATGACACATTATCGCAACAGACGCTTATTTTGCCATGTTTTGAGGAATATTATCGTACATACCAAATTAAACCTTGCGCCAGACCGCCTGTTACAGTAAAAACTTTACCACAGAATACTTTTATTGCAGGTTTATGTCTTAATAAACCCATAATGTCGGCAAAAGAAGCTCCCCACCTTTCTGTAAAGAGTCACGTGAGTTTGTGTTTGCTAATATCATGTTAGTGTTTGCTAATATCATGTTTGTGTTTGCTAATATCATGTTAGTGTTTGCTAATATCATGTTTGTGTTTGCTAATATCATGTTTGTGTTTGCTAATAGCCATGTGTCGAACACTTACAATTATTGTACCTTTTTGGTTTTATTTTAACGATAGTTTCAATGAGGGGCTGAAATAGTCATAAAATTACACAGATTATCGTACGTCTGGCAACGCAGATATGGCCAATACCAGGAAGTGTCGGTATAGCTGCATGATACTTTGCTATTTCTATTCTCTATATTCATATATTTATATTCTCTATATTTATATATTTATATTCTCTATATTTATTTATTTCTATTTTCTATACTTATATATTTCTACTCTCTATATTGATATATTTATATTCTCTATATTTATATTCTCTATATTTATATATTTATATTCTCTATATTTATATGTTCTATATTTATATTCTCTGTATTTATATATTTATATGTTCTATATTTCTATTCTCTATATTTATATATTTATATTCTCTATATATATATATTTATATTCTCTATATTTATATATTTCTATTTTCTATACTTATATATTTCTATTCTCTCTATTTATATATTTCTATTTTCTATATTTATATATTCATATTCTCTCTATTTATATATTTATATTTTCTATACTTATATATTTCTACTCTCTATATTGATATATTTATATTCTCTATATTTATATTCTCTATATTTATATTCTCTATATTTATATTCTCTGTATTTATATATTTATATGTTCTATATTTCTATTCTCTATATTTATATATTGTTACATTGTTTACAGGGACGGGGGCAAACGCCAATGATGTAAATAGGAAACAATAATATTTTTTTCTTTTAGTTATTTTGCACCATTGACTATATTTTGCAAATAAAGTATAACATATTGTAAAAATGCGTTGATGACACACATGTTTTGTTTGCCTGAAATACTTGTGGTATCAGCAATACTGTCCCTGTAGCAAATTGTTATCAAATCGATATCACACACACAGGTTTTGTCCTTTTAAGTATCGGTACATTTATTTGCTTCCATCTGCTGACAAAATGTCTCCTGTATTGTGCACAAAAATACTGCTCTTATGACACGTCCATCCATCCATCCATTTGCTACCGCTTGTCCTTATGAGAGGTCTTACACAGTAAAAGGTAAAGCATGGTTGTGGTTGCCAAGTCCTTTTTACTGTCAGAATCACATGAACAAAAACAAAAACAAGGAAAGAGATAATTTAGGGCGTAGCTGAAGTTTTTCTTGGCAAACACTGAAGGACGATATGAAACGAAAGTCAAAGTAAAAATCTCCTCTCTTGGTTTCAGTCTTTAGAATACTAACTGCTACTAAGAAGCCTTTTCTCAACTGCCTATAAAAAGCAAGAAGAAGCGTCCGTCTACCAGGTCTGGATCAGCGTACGTTAGCATTTGCACTTTAGCTTTGGAGCTTCATGATTATGTCTACAGGTAAATGATTATATCTACAAGTAACATTTGCACTGTAGCTTCATGATTATGTCTACAAGTAACATTTGCACTGTAGCTTCATGATTATGTCTACAGGTAAATGATTATATCTACAAGTAATATTGGCACTGTAGCTTCATGATTATGTCTACAGGTAAATGATTATATCTACAAGTAATATTGGCACTGTAGCTTCATGATTATGTCTACAGGTAAATGATTATATCTACAAGTAACATTTGCACTGTAGCTTCATGATTATGTCTACAAGTAACATTTGCACTGTAGCTTCATGATTATGTCTACAGGTAAATGATTATATCTACAAGTAATATTGGCACTGTAGCTTCATGATTATGTCTACAGGTAAATGATTATATCTACAAGTAATATTGGCACTGTAGCTTCATGATTATGTCTACAAGTAACATTTGCACTGTAGCTTCATGATTATGTCTACAGGTAAATGATTATATCTACAAGTAATATTGGCACTGTAGCTTCATGATTATGTCTACAAGTAACATTTGCACTGTAGCTTCATGATTATGTCTACAGGTAAATGATTATATCTACAAGTAACATTTGCACTGTAGCTTCATGATTATGTCTACAAGTAACATTTGCACTGTAGCTTCATGATTATGTCTACAGGTAAATGATTATATCTACAAGTAATATTGGCACTGTAGCTTCATGATTATGTCTACAAGTAACATTTGCACTGTAGCTTCATGATTATGTCTACAAGTAACATTTGCACTGTAGCTTCATGATTATGTCTACAAGTAACATTTGCACTGTAGCTTCATGATTATGTCTACAAGTAACATTTGCACTGTAGCTTCATGATTATGTCTACAAGTAACATTTGCACTGTAGCTTCATGATTATGTCTACAGGTAAATGATTATATCTACAAGTAATATTGGCACTGTAGCTTCATGATTATGTCTACAAGTAACATTTGCACTGTAGCTTCATGATTATGTCTACAGGTAAATGATTATATCTACAAGTAATATTGGCACTGTAGCTTCATGATTATGTCTACAAGTAACATTTGCACTGTAGCTTCATGATTATGTCTACAAGTAACATTTGCACTGTAGCTTCATGATTATGTCTACAGGTAAATGATTATATCTACAAGTAATATTGGCACTGTAGCTTCATGATTATGTCTACAAGTAACATTTGCACTGTAGCTTCATGATTATGTCTACAAGTAACATTTGCACTGTAGCTTCATGATTATGTCTACAGGTAAATGATTATATCTACAAGTAATATTGGCACTGTAGCTTCATGATTATGTCTACAAGTAACATTTGCACTGTAGCTTCATGATTATGTCTACAAGTAACATTTGCACTGTAGCTTCATGATTATGTCTACAGGTAAATGATTATATCTACAAGTAATATTGGCACTGTAGCTTCATGATTATGTCTACAGGTAAATGATTATATCTACAAGTAATATTGGCACTGTAGCTTCATGATTATGTCTACAAGTAACATTTGCACTGTAGCTTCATGATTATGTCTACAGGTAAATGATTATATCTACAAGTAATATTGGCACTGTAGCTTCATGATTATGTCTACAAGTAACATTTGCACTGTAGCTTCATGATTATGTCTACAGGTAAATGATTATATCTACAAGTAACATTTGCACTGTAGCTTCATGATTATGTCTACAAGTAACATTTGCACTGTAGCTTCATGATTATGTCTACAGGTAAATGATTATATCTACAAGTAATATTGGCACTGTAGCTTCATGATTATGTCTACAAGTAACATTTGCACTGTAGCTTCATGATTATGTCTACAAGTAACATTTGCACTGTAGCTTCATGATTATGTCTACAAGTAACATTTGCACTGTAGCTTCATGATTATGTCTACAAGTAACATTTGCACTGTAGCTTCATGATTATGTCTACAAGTAACATTTGCACTGTAGCTTCATGATTATGTCTACAGGTAAATGATTATATCTACAAGTAATATTGGCACTGTAGCTTCATGATTATGTCTACAAGTAACATTTGCACTGTAGCTTCATGATTATGTCTACAGGTAAATGATTATATCTACAAGTAATATTGGCACTGTAGCTTCATGATTATGTCTACAAGTAACATTTGCACTGTAGCTTCATGATTATGTCTACAAGTAACATTTGCACTGTAGCTTCATGATTATGTCTACAGGTAAATGATTATATCTACAAGTAATATTGGCACTGTAGCTTCATGATTATGTCTACAAGTAACATTTGCACTGTAGCTTCATGATTATGTCTACAAGTAACATTTGCACTGTAGCTTCATGATTATGTCTACAGGTAAATGATTATATCTACAAGTAATATTGGCACTGTAGCTTCATGATTATGTCTACAAGTAACATTTGCACTGTAGCTTCATGATTATGTCTACAAGTAACATTTGCACTGTAGCTTCATGATTATGTCTACAGGTAAATGATTATATCTACAAGTAATATTGGCACTGTAGCTTCATGATTATGTCTACAGGTAAATGATTATATCTACAAGTAATATTGGCACTGTAGCTTCATGATTATGTCTACAAGTAACATTTGCACTGTAGCTTCATGATTATGTCTACAGGTAAATGATTATATCTACAAGTAATATTGGCACTGTAGCTTCATGATTATGTCTACAAGTAACATTTGCACTGTAGCTTCATGATTATGTCTACAGGTAAATGATTATATCTACAAGTAACATTTGCACTGTAGCTTCATGATTATGTCTACAAGTAACATTTGCACTGTAGCTTCATGATTATGTCTACAGGTAAATGATTATATCTACAAGTAATATTGGCACTGTAGCTTCATGATTATGTCTACAAGTAACATTTGCACTGTAGCTTCATGATTATGTCTACAAGTAACATTTGCACTGTAGCTTCATGATTATGTCTACAAGTAACATTTGCACTGTAGCTTCATGATTATGTCTACAAGTAACATTTGCACTGTAGCTTCATGATTATGTCTACAAGTAACATTTGCACTGTAGCTTCATGATTATGTCTACAGGTAAATGATTATATCTACAAGTAATATTGGCACTGTAGCTTCATGATTATGTCTACAAGTAACATTTGCACTGTAGCTTCATGATTATGTCTACAGGTAAATGATTATATCTACAAGTAATATTGGCACTGTAGCTTCATGATTATGTCTACAAGTAACATTTGCACTGTAGCTTCATGATTATGTCTACAAGTAACATTTGCACTGTAGCTTCATGATTATGTCTACAGGTAAATGATTATATCTACAAGTAATATTGGCACTGTAGCTTCATGATTATGTCTACAAGTAACATTTGCACTGTAGCTTCATGATTATGTCTACAAGTAACATTTGCACTGTAGCTTCATGATTATGTCTACAGGTAAATGATTATATCTACAAGTAATATTGGCACTGTAGCTTCATGATTATGTCTACAAGTAACATTTGCACTGTAGCTTCATGATTATGTCTACAAGTAACATTTGCACTGTAGCTTCATGATTATGTCTACAGGTAAATGATTATATCTACAAGTAATATTGGCACTGTAGCTTCATGATTATGTCTACAGGTAAATGATTATATCTACAAGTAATATTGGCACTGTAGCTTCATGATTATGTCTACAAGTAACATTTGCACTGTAGCTTCATGATTATGTCTACAGGTAAATGATTATATCTACAAGTAATATTGGCACTGTAGCTTCATGATTATGTCTACAAGTAACATTTGCACTGTAGCTTCATGATTATGTCTACAGGTAAATGATTATATCTACAAGTAACATTTGCACTGTAGCTTCATGATTATGTCTACAAGTAACATTTGCACTGTAGCTTCATGATTATGTCTACAGGTAAATGATTATATCTACAAGTAATATTGGCACTGTAGCTTCATGATTATGTCTACAAGTAACATTTGCACTGTAGCTTCATGATTATGTCTACAAGTAACATTTGCACTGTAGCTTCATGATTATGTCTACAAGTAACATTTGCACTGTAGCTTCATGATTATGTCTACAAGTAACATTTGCACTGTAGCTTCATGATTATGTCTACAAGTAACATTTGCACTGTAGCTTCATGATTATGTCTACAGGTAAATGATTATATCTACAAGTAATATTGGCACTGTAGCTTCATGATTATGTCTACAAGTAACATTTGCACTGTAGCTTCATGATTATGTCTACAGGTAAATGATTATATCTACAAGTAATATTGGCACTGTAGCTTCATGATTATGTCTACAAGTAACATTTGCACTGTAGCTTCATGATTATGTCTACAAGTAACATTTGCACTGTAGCTTCATGATTATGTCTACAGGTAAATGATTATATCTACAAGTAATATTGGCACTGTAGCTTCATGATTATGTCTACAAGTAACATTTGCACTGTAGCTTCATGATTATGTCTACAAGTAACATTTGCACTGTAGCTTCATGATTATGTCTACAGGTAAATGATTATATCTACAAGTAATATTGGCACTGTAGCTTCATGATTATGTCTACAAGTAACATTTGCACTGTAGCTTCATGATTATGTCTACAAGTAACATTTGCACTGTAGCTTCATGATTATGTCTACAAGTAACATTTGCACTGTAGCTTCATGATTATGTCTACAAGTAACATTTGCACTGTAGCTTCATGATTATGTCTACAAGTAACATTTGCACTGTAGCTTCATGATTATGTCTACAAGTAACATTTGCACTGTAGCTTCATGATTATGTCTACAGGTAAATGATTATATCTACAAGTAATATTGGCACTGTAGCTTCATGATTATGTCTACAAGTAACATTTGCACTGTAGCTTCATGATTATGTCTACAGGTAAATGATTATATCTACAAGTAATATTGGCACTGTAGCTTCATGATTATGTCTACAAGTAACATTTGCACTGTAGCTTCATGATTATGTCTACAGGTAAATGATTATATCTACAAGTAATATTGGCACTGTAGCTTCATGATTATGTCTACAAGTAACATTTGCACTGTAGCTTCATGATTATGTCTACAAGTAACATTTGCACTGTAGCTTCATGATTATGTCTACAAGTAACATTTGCACTGTAGCTTCATGATTATGTCTACAAGTAACATTTGCACTGTAGCTTCATGATTATGTCTACAAGTAACATTTGCACTGTAGCTTCATGATTATGTCTACAGGTAAATGATTATATCTACAAGTAATATTGGCACTGTAGCTTCATGATTATGTCTACAAGTAACATTTGCACTGTAGCTTCATGATTATGTCTACAGGTAAATGATTATATCTACAAGTAACATTTGCACTGTAGCTTCATGATTATGTCTACAAGTAACATTTGCACTGTAGCTTCATGATTATGTCTACAGGTAAATGATTATATCTACAAGTAATATTGGCACTGTAGCTTCATGATTATGTCTACAAGTAACATTTGCACTGTAGCTTCATGATTATGTCTACAAGTAACATTTGCACTGTAGCTTCATGATTATGTCTACAAGTAACATTTGCACTGTAGCTTCATGATTATGTCTACAAGTAACATTTGCACTGTAGCTTCATGATTATGTCTACAGGTAAATGATTATATCTACAAGTAATATTGGCACTGTAGCTTCATGATTATGTCTACAAGTAACATTTGCACTGTAGCTTCATGATTATGTCTACAGGTAAATGATTATATCTACAAGTAATATTGGCACTGTAGCTTCATGATTATGTCTACAAGTAACATTTGCACTGTAGCTTCATGATTATGTCTACAAGTAACATTTGCACTGTAGCTTCATGATTATGTCTACAAGTAACATTTGCACTGTAGCTTCATGATTATGTCTACAGGTAAATGATTATATCTACAAGTAATATTGGCACTGTAGCTTCATGATTATGTCTACAAGTAAATGATTGTATCTACAAGTAATATTGGCACTGTAGCTTCATGATTATGTCTACAAGTAAATGATTGTGTCTACAAGTAACATTTGCACTGTAGCTTCATGATTATGTCTACAGGTAAATGATTATATCTACAAGTAATATTGGCACTGTAGCTTCATGATTATGTCTACAGGTAAATGATTATATCTACAAGTAATATTGGCACTGTAGCTTCATGATTATATCTGCAAGTAACATTTGCACTGTAGCTTCTAGTGATGGGTTGATGAGGCGTCATGAAGCGTTTCGACACATTGCAAAACTGTATTGATACTGTGTCGATACTGTGTCACTAAATACTGACATCTGCTGGACATTAAAAATCCCTACAGGCAACCTATGGACCGACTCAACTGACACTGATTGTATGCCCTAGTACAGTGGTTCTCAAATGGGGGTACGCATACCCCTGGGGGTACTTGAAGGTATGCCAAGGGGTACGTGAGATTTTTTTTTAAATATTCTAAAAATAGCAACAATTCAAAACTCCTTTATAAATATATTTATTGAATAATACTTCAACAAAATATGAATGTAAGTTCATAAACTCCGTGAAGCACAAGCTCAGGTTTGTCACTAAAATGTCTGTCAAAAAGAAGTGTGAAAAGAAATGCAACAATGCAATATTCAGTGTTGACAGCTAGATTTTTTGTGGACATGTTCCATAAATATTGATGTTAAAGATTTTTTTTTTTGTGAAGAAATGTTTAGAATTAAGTTGATGAATCCAGATGGAGCTCTATTACAATCCCCAAAGAGGGCACTTTAAGTTGATGATTACTTCTATGTGTAGAAATCTTTATTTATAATTGAATCACTTGTTTATTTTTCAACAAGTTTTTATCTATTTGTATATCTTTTTTTCCCAAATAGTTCAAGAAAGACCACTACAAATGAGCAATATTTTGCACTGTGATACAATATAATAAATCAGAAACTGATGACATAGTGCTGTATTTTACTTCTTTTTTTTCAACCAAAAATGCTTTGCTCTGATTAGGGGGTACTTGAATTAAAAAAAAATTCACAGGGGGTACATTGCTGAAAAAAGGTTGAGAACCACTGACCTAGTATATACAATAATATAAACCAAGTCATTGTATTTCATTTAGGATTATTTCATAACTTCATTTAAATAAAAATATATTTTTTGTCTTTTTTTTTAGATACAGTCAATAAATAATGTGAACATGTATCATAACATGGAAATTTAAGAGAACGTGTTGTGAATGAGGTTGCTTGTGGACCTGGAAAATATTATTTATCTATTTTTACACATTTTTATTTAAAAAAAAAACCGGTTTTTCCAACGTATTCAATTTTAGACGCTTTCTCTTCTTAGTTATTATTTCTCCGGCTGTAGAAAAGAGCCGCTCACAGGGCACAGAGGAGGCGTCAGTGCGACACAGTTGGCGTATCGGTCACGTGACCAAAACAGCTCATGATCGGTCACGTGACTTTCTAAAAGCGGTACGCGCACCGACACAGGGTTTCGCTCTATGAGCTCGACGCATGCGCCGATGCATCGGTGTTGCCGGACCCATCACTAGTAGCTTCATGATTATGTCTACAGGTAAAATGCATGATTATGTGAACAGGTAACATTTGCACTGTAGCTTCATGATTATATCTACAGGTAAAATGCATGATTATGTCTACAGGTAACATTTGCACTGTAGCTTCATGATTATATCTACAGGTAAAATGCATGATTATGTCTACAGGTAACATTTGCACTGTAGCTTCATGATTATGTCTACAGGTAACATTTGCACTGTAGCTTCATGATTATATCTACAGGTAAAATGCATGATTATGTCTGCAGGTCAAATGATTTAAACAATGCCGTGCCTCCGTACAAAGTTGTCTTGAATATGTCCTTAAACAGGTCTCCAGACCTTAGTTAGTGAAAGCTAACAGCCAGGTCATCAGCCTTCCGCAGGTTGTAGGTGTTTGACATGTCAAATAGCTCATGGAAAGGACTTAAAAGCATGACCGCGTGGACCTTTTTAAAAGTGCCCGTGTCGTTCTCTGCGTTTGTCCCGCAGGCTTCCTCCTCACAGTCCGAAATGTCTGAGCTTGTGGAAGATTTAGTGTCGCCCTCCTCTTTAAACGCCAACACCCAGGAAGACTGCAGTAACCCTCCGGGCGGCGAGGACTACCTGTTTGTGGAGGCCCGGCACCCCAACACCGTCCTGCAGGGCCTCAACACCCTGCGGCTCTTCAACTCCTTCTGTGACGTCACTCTGTGCTGTGGCGGACAGGAGTTCCCCTGTCACCGCATCGTGTTGGCTTCCTTCAGCTCTTACTTCCAGGTACGTGCCGCACTTCCTTCAACGTCCGCAGTTAACAGCCGCTGACGTTGACCTTTGCAGACCATGTTCACCACCGACCTGAAGGAGTCCAAGCAGGAGCGTGTGGCCATCAATGGAGTGGAGCCACAGATGATCGGCATGCTGGTGAGGTACGCCTATACGTCAGCGGTCTACATTTCCAAAGCAAATGTCCAGGTAGGTTTCCATCTTTTCTTTCTTTTCCACATTGCTCAGTTTTGGTGCTAGGAATTTTCAGAATGGGGTCCCGGGGAGCCCATCAAGTCAGAAAAATGGGGTCCCACTTTTTTGTAAGCGTTTTGAAAACAAATGATAAATGTAGGGGTGTAACGCTACGTGTATTTGTATTGAACCGTTTGGGTACGGGGGTTCCGGTTCGGTTCGGAGGTGTACCGAACGAGTCTCCACACGGACATATTAAGTAGCGTAACGCACGTTGTGTAAACAATGCACACCTAAGCACAACACACGGCATGCTAGCAGCTAACGGGCTAGGATAGACTTGACCATACGTCCTCTTTTCACCGGACATGTCCTCTTTTGCGGAGCTGTCAGGGCGGAGTTTCATAAATGCCTCAAATGTCTGAGATAGAAGCTCTGTGTACATGAAGCACAGGAAGGGGTTTGGCTTCAACATAGAAGCGCCGTGCACAAGGGGCTCTGCGGTGGTGGAATATCGACATGTTGAGTTGAAATGAAACAGAAAGAGTCTGCCGCTGCTCCAAAACTGGTGGGTTGTGCTGCTGAAGTGGAGACAGCAGTGGTAGATGTGGTAGATGGCCCAGGGGTGGGATTTAGAAACTTCAACAGTGCATCTGAAGAGAGGAGTATGTGACACCATTGAGTATTACAGTTTAATAATAAAAACATATGATTATAGGAATAAAATGAAATGATATAATATAGATGAAAAACCAAAGAGATATATGTATGATGTTAACTGATATGCAAATTAGATTAGATTCAATTTATTGTCATCATTACAGTGAAATGCTGAATAGCAGAATGCAAAGTAACAGTATAATATATTATATGAGAATGTTATGTTATGATTATCTTTAACCGAATCACAGCAGTGCTTAAATTAAAAAACAGCATTCCCTCTCATGTGATATTGCTTAATTAACATTATTGATGTGCACTTTAACAACTCGGTTTACAACTATACCTAATATATAAACGGGTGGAAAAGTGACTATTACCTGCAGGGCAAACATTAGCTAACCAGAAGGCAATAACAATGTAAACAAAAAACACCTGCTTAAAAGATCTAATACAAATGTCCCTGAGGAATGTAAGGTGGGAGTACTGTAATTACCTAATGTTACATTATTATTTTCCATAACAATTTAGCCCCCTCCACAATATTAACCCGACGTTAAAACAGAACTAGCTATTTATTGATTAGCAATTGCCTAATCATGTAACATTAGCTTAATGCTAAAAAGCCAGGTTACTATCACATTCTGTAACAGACAAATAATTTCATGTAGGCTAACGTTACCTACCTGCTACCTCTTGTCTTTTCTCGTTTCTCCTCCTCTTCTTTTCTCTTTTTTCTTCCCTGGGCACCTGACAGTTTTGGCCGTTTTGACATCTTGTGTTGATTTTTTGATGTGGTGACGTCCAAAAAGAGTCATGATACGGGAAGGGAGGGGGCGCACTGTGCGTGGGGAGGAGGGGGGGCGTAATGTTGTAACAAATAATATTTCTATTAAATAGGCTTTACTTTACATTTTAATTAACGTGGGGTTATTTTTTGTATTTAGAAATAATAGTACCAACTTTTTTTCTTTTCTTTTTTTTTTCTCCAACATTTGTGGCACTGGCATGGCGCCCCCTGATGGACGGCGCCCTTAGCATTTGCCTATACGGCCTATGCCAGGGGCCGGCCCTGGTGGTAAGGGCAGTCGTTTAATCCAACTACAGAACATTTTAACTCGTATCTTAACCTAGCCTCACTGGAAAGACTATTTACATAATCATACGTGTTGGCATTGGGTTGGCATCGTTGTTACGAGAAGAAGGCGTGGCTGAAAATAAATGTCTGTTTGAGAAAAACTAACAACTTGAGCCTTGATTAAGATCTCGGGGGCAGGGCCGGCCCCTGGCATAGGCCGTATAGGCAAATGCTAAGGGCGCCGTCCATCAGGGGGCGCCACGCCAGTGCCACAAATGTTGGAGAAAAGAAGAAAAAAAAGAAAGTTGGTACTATTATTTCTAAATACAAAAAATAATCCCACGTTAATTAAAATGCAAAGTAAAGCCTATTTAATAGAAATATTATTTGTTACAACATTACGCCCCCCCTCCTCCCCACGCACGGTGCGCCCCCTCCCTTCCCGTATCATGACTCTTTTTGGACGTCACCACATCAAAAAATCAACACAAGATGTCAAAACGGCCAAAACTGTCAGGTGCCCAGGGAAGAAAAAAGAGAAAAGAAGAGGAGGAGAAACGAGAAAAGACAGAGGTAGCAGGTAGGTAACGTTAGCCTACATGAAATTATTTGTCTGTTACAGAATGTGATAGTAACCTGGCTTTTTAGCATTAAGCTAATGTTACATGATTAGGCAATTGCTAATCAATAAATAGCTAGTTCTGTTTTAACGTCGGGTTAATATTGTGGAGGGGGCTAAATTGTTATGGAAAATAATAATGTAACGTTAGGTAATTACAGTACTCCCACCTTACATTCCTCAGGGACATTTCTTTCTTTCTTTAGTTTATTTGGAACATGAACACACTTACATCATAATACATCACACAATTTCATATCATTTCATTTTACATCATGCCCGAAAAGGAGTAGGAAGAAGCAAAGCTTATTTAATCCTACCCCTTTCCCACTTCAAAGCGTTTACAAATATATAGAATCATTTACTGACCTTTTTATATAATAAAATAACATCTATGAATTAGTATACAACAGTTTTGTAATATGTAATTCATTCATTAATTCAGTCATTATTAACATACTGAGATGAAGAATATCTTATTTTCAATAAGGTTGAAAGTATTTCTCATAATTCTTCTTCTTTGTACTCTGTAAGCACTATTATTTTGAACAACCTCTTAAACTGGATCATATCAGTACAATGTTTAACTTTTTTACTTAATCCATTCCATAATTTAATTCCACATACTGATATGCTAAAAGTTCTAAGTGTTGTACGTGCATATAAATGTTTGAATTAGATCTCTCTCAAGCAGGTGTTTTTTGTTTACATTGTTATCGCCTTCTGGTTAGCTAATGTTTGCCCTGCAGGTAATAGTCACTTTTCCACCCCTTTATATATTAGGTATAGTTGTAAGTAAAAAAAAAAAAAAAAGGTCAAAGACAAAGCTATTCGGGTTCTTGTGAGTATATACACTTCACTGCCGATGTGGGGGGGCGCCACCTAAAATCTTGCCTAGGGCGCCAGATTGGTTAGGGCCGGGCCTGTATATATATATACTGTATGATTTTGGCACCAAAAAAATCCTCACCGTCCTGCAAGCATTCCCTGCACTACACGCTGTTACCATGTGGTGGCAGTAATGAGCCTAAGAAGCCTTTTCTCAACTGCCTATAAAAAGCAAGAAGAAGCGTCCGTCTACCAGGTCTGGATCAGCGTACGTTAGCATTTGCACTTTAGCTTTGGAGCTTCATGATTATGTCTACAGGTAAATGATTATATCTACAAGTAATATTGGCACTGTAGCTTCATGATTATATCTGCAAGTAACATTTGCACTGTAGCTTCTAGTGATGGGTTGATGAGGCGTCATGAAGCGTTTCGACACATTGCAAAACTGTATTGATACTGTGTCGATACTGTGTCACTAAATACTGACATCTGCTGGACATTAAAAATCCCTACAGGCAACCTATGGACCGACTCAACTGACACTGATTGTATGCCCTAGTACAGTGGTTCTCAAATGGGGGTACGCATACCCCTGGGGGTACTTGAAGGTATGCCAAGGGGTACGTGAGATTTTTTTTTAAATATTCTAAAAATAGCAACAATTCAAAACTCCTTTATAAATATATTTATTGAATAATACTTCAACAAAATATGAATGTAAGTTCATAAACTCCGTGAAGCACAAGCTCAGGTTTGTCACTAAAATGTCTGTCAAAAAGAAGTGTGAAAAGAAATGCAACAATGCAATATTCA
Source organism: Nerophis lumbriciformis (assembly GCF_033978685.3). Lineage (NCBI taxonomy): Eukaryota > Metazoa > Chordata > Actinopteri > Syngnathiformes > Syngnathidae > Nerophis > Nerophis lumbriciformis. The sequence continues at coordinate 3,224,418 of NC_084569.2, forward strand.
GTGTTGACAGCTAGATTTTTTGTGGACATGTTCCATAAATATTGATGTTAAAGTTTTTTTTTTTTGTGAAGAAATGTTTAGAATTAAGTTGATGAATCCAGATGGAGCTCTATTACAATCCCCAAAGAGGGCACTTTAAGTTGATGATTACTTCTATGTGTAGAAATCTTTATTTATAATTGAATCACTTGTTTATTTTTCAACAAGTTTTTATCTATTTGTATATCTTTTTTTCCCAAATAGTTCAAGAAAGACCACTACAAATGAGCAATATTTTGCACTGTGATACAATATAATAAATCAGAAACTGATGACATAGTGCTGTATTTTACTTCTTTTTTTTCAACCAAAAATGCTTTGCTCTGATTAGGGGGTACTTGAATTAAAAAAAAATTCACAGGGGGTACATTGCTGAAAAAAGGTTGAGAACCACTGACCTAGTATATACAATAATATAAACCAAGTCATTGTATTTCATTTAGGATTATTTCATAACTTCATTTAAATAAAAATATATTTTTTGTCTTTTTTTTAGATACAGTCAATAAATAATGTGAACATGTATCATAACATGGAAATTTAAGAGAACGTGTTGTGAATGAGGTTGCTTGTGGACCTGGAAAATATTATTTATCTATTTTTACACATTTTTATTTAAAAAAAAAACCGGTTTTTCCAACGTATTCAATTTTAGACGCTTTCTCTTCTTAGTTATTATTTCTCCGGCTGTAGAAAAGAGCCGCTCACAGGGCACAGAGGAGGCGTCAGTGCGACACAGTTGGCGTATCGGTCACGTGACCAAAACAGCTCATGATCGGTCACGTGACTTTCTAAAAGCGGTACGCGCACCGACACAGGGTTTCGCTCTATGAGCTCGACGCATGCGCCGATGCATCGGTGTTGCCGGACCCATCACTAGTAGCTTCATGATTATGTCTACAGGTAAAATGCATGATTATGTGAACAGGTAACATTTGCACTGTAGCTTCATGATTATATCTACAGGTAAAATGCATGATTATGTCTACAGGTAACATTTGCACTGTAGCTTCATGATTATATCTACAGGTAAAATGCATGATTATGTCTGCAGGTCAAATGATTTAAACAATGCCGTGCCTCCGTACAAAGTTGTCTTGAATATGTCCTTAAACAGGTCTCCAGACCTTAGTTAGTGAAAGCTAACAGCCAGGTTATCAGCCTTTCGCAGGTTGTAGGTGTTTGACATGTCAAATAGCTCGTGGAAAGGACTTAAAAGCATGACCGCGTGGACCTTTTTAAAAGTGCCCGTGTCGTTCTCTGCGTTTGTCCCGCAGGCTTCCTCCTCACAGTCCGAAATGTCTGAGCTTGTGGAATATTTAGTGTCGCCCTCCTCTTTAAACGCCGACACCCAGGAAGACTGCAGTAACCCTCCGGGCGGCGAGGACTACCTGTTTGTGGAGGCCCGGCACCCCAACACCGTCCTGCAGGGCCTCAACACCCTGCGGCTCTTCAACTCCTTCTGTGACGTCACTCTGTGCTGTGGCGGACAGGAGTTCCCCTGTCACCGCATCGTGTTGGCTTCCTTCAGCTCTTACTTCCAGGTACGTGCCGCACTTCCTTCAACGTCCGCAGTTAACAGCCGCTGACGTTGACCTTTGCAGACCATGTTCACCACCGACCTGAAGGAGTCCAAGCAGGAGCGTGTGGCCATCAATGGAGTGGAGCCACAGATGATAGGCATGCTGGTGAGGTACGCCTATACGTCAGCGGTCTACATTTCCAAAGCAAATGTCCAGGTAGGTTTCCATCTTTTCTTTCTTTTCCACATTGCTCAGTTTTGGTGCTAGGAATTTTCAGAATGGGGTCCCGGGGAGCCCATCAAGTCAGAAAAATGGGGTCCCACTTTTTTGTAAGCGTTTTGAAAACAAATGATAAATGTAGGGGTGTAACGCTTCGTGTATTTGTATTGAACCGTTTGGGTACGGGGGTTCCGGTTCGGTTCGGAGGTGTACCGAACGAGTCTCCACACGGACATATTAAGTAGCGTAACGCACGTTGTGTAAACAATGCACACCTAAGCACAACACACGGCATGCTAGCAGCTAACGGGCTAGGATAGACTTGACCATACGTCCTCTTTTCACCGGACATGTCCTCTTTTGCGGAGCTGTCAGGGCGGAGTTTCATAAATGCCTCAAATGTCCGGCATTTTGAGTTAGGGTTGCGTGTATTTTCAATGTACGTTCAGGGTTAAGAAGGGGTTAAAAACAAAACAAACTGCAGCATTGGTGAGGGAGGGGCAGAGACAGAGAGAGAGAGAGAGTTATGATAAACGCGCATGCGTCGCCAGGCTCTGCTTTTTATCCATAGATTTATCACATTTCATTTTTTATTATCTATAGCAGGGGTGTCAAAAGTGTGCCCCGGAGGCCATTTGCGGCCCACAGCTAATGTTTTAAAGGCCCACGGCACATTCTAAAAATACTATTAAAATAAACAAAAACAAAAGTGAAATAAAAAAGGTTAAATGTAATTTAGAAAAAGTTGCAATGTTGACTAATAAAACAAAGCTGTTTTTTTTTTTTTTTTTCAAACTGTCATTGCTCAAAACATAATATTGAATCAAAATCAATGTTATTATGAATTATTGACCTATCCAAGGTTCCCATTACTTCACATCAAATATTACACTAAGAAAAATATTTTTGGTGGAAGATTTTGCACATTTGGTAAATAAATAACCCAAAAATAATAAAATATTTTGTTGTTTTCTTACTGTACCGAAAATGAACCGAACCGTGACCTCTAAACCGAGGTACGTACCGAACCCAAATGTTTGTGTACCGTTCCACCCCTATGTTTACTGCCAAGAGTGCAAACAAGGGCGTTGTCTCCATGCAAGGGCGTGCATGACAAGTGAAAACATTAAATAAAATGTGCAAAAGACTGAACATAAATGCAGTGTGCAATCTTCTGATTGACTGTGCAAAAAAGGGTGATTGTTATCTCCCAAGTTTTTGTAAAAGTGCATACAACTTGAGTTCATGAGGAACCTTTACATTGCAATCCTCTAGTAACATACACCACCTTCTTACTTCCTTTTCTTCTTTCCTGAATTGAATAGTGTTCCTCACTAGGAGGGGTATCATTTACCGTATATTACCAAATAAACGCCCTTGTGCAAATAACCGCCCATGTCCTAATAGCCGCCCGGGGTCTGACCCCATTTTGTGAATTAACCGCCTCTTCCTAATAACCGCCCATGCCCAAATAGCCGCCCATGGGCTGTTATTTGCATAATTTAGATTAGAATCATATTGATTTCATTAAGCCCAATTTATAAGATAAAAGGAAAAGCAAAGGTGCAGTAATTCTGGTCGTTACGGTAACAGCAGACTTTACGTGGGGATTCTGGGTACCGTATTTTTCGGAGTATAAGTCGCACCGGAGTATAAGTCGCACCTGCCGAAAATGCATAATAAAGAAGGAAAAAAACACATGTAAGTCGCACTGGAGTATAAGTCGCATTTTTGGGGGAAATGTATTTGATAAAAGCCAACAGCAAGAATAGACATTTGAAAGGCAATTTAAAATAAATGAAGAATAGTGAACAACAGGCTGAATAAGTGTACGTTATATGAGGCATAAATAAGCAACTGGTATGTTAACGTAACATATTATGGTAAGAGTCATTCAAATAACTATAACATATAGAACATGCTATACGTTTACCAAACAATCTGTTTAATCGCTAAATCCCATGAAATCTTAAACGTCTAATCTCTTACGTGAATGAGATAAATAATATTATTTGATATTTTACGGTAATGTGTTCATCATTTCACACATAAGTCGCTCCTGAGTATAAGTCGCACCCCCGGCCAAACTATGAAAAAAACTGCGACTTATAGTCCGAAAAATACGGTAATCAACATATTGCAATGGGTGACCGCATATAGCGTAACACACACTCAACGACAACAACAAACCCACGAGGAAAAGTTTCAGCATGGCAAGCAACAGTAGCAGTGAGTTGAATGAACAGGATACCGGTGCACCACAACTGATGGACGGGAATACTTTAAGGGGGAAGAAGAACAGTAAGTCAGTCTACCCCAGGGCAGCTGTGGCTATGAAAGTAGCTTACCACCACCAGGTGTGAATGATTGATGGGTTCTACATGTAAAGCGACTTTGGGTACTTAGAAAAGCGCTATATAAATCCCAGTTATTATTATTATTATTATTAAGTTTGACTTAAAGTTCAAGCTAGCGGTTGTGAAGTATGCGGAGCAGAATTCTGGTTTGGCAGCGGCCAGGCAGTTTAACATTGACCCGAAACGTGTACGAGAATGGAAACAAAAAAAGGGAGAACTACTATCTCATTCGGCAATCGATGGAAAACGGGCTCGCTTATCTGGTGAAGGTAGGAAGAAAGTGAGTGACGAGCTTGATGCTAATTTGTGTCAGTGGATACATCACGTATGCTGCTTTATTTAAAACTTGGAGTAGTGTAGCCTTTATTTTATTTAAGTGACAGTATTATTGTTCTGTTTTGATGGTGGGTTTTATACTTGGGTACTTGGTACCATCATTTTATTTTTCCCGGTAGGCTGCTTTATTTAAAAAGTGTATTTATTTTTAGTATTTGTATTCTATTTGACAATTGTTGCACTACTGCCATGTTGAGGCCTTGTTGATCTCTTGTCTTTTGATAGCCTACCTCATGTTGATCTTTTGTTTTTTTGTTTATATGTTTACAATAGCTTTTACATTTAAAGTTTTTTGTCCGAAAAAAAAATACTGGACAGTAACCATTGTAACCAAATAATGGCCTGGTGCAGGCTGGTGCAAAAATAAATAAAAGCCTTGTGCAAATAGCTGCCTGGGGTCTGACCCCATTTTGTGAAATAAACGCCCGGGCTACTATTTGGTAATATACGGTACATTATAACTTATCATTGTATCAAATCAGTACTTGAATTTTTTTTAATTTTTTTTTATAGAATTTTGTGACATTCATTTCATTCATTTACCGTATTTTCCGCACTATAAGGCGCACCGGATTATTAGCCGCACCTTCAATGAATGGCATATTTCATAACTTTGTCCACCAATAAGCCGCCCCGGACTATAAGCCGCGCCTACGCTGCGCTAAAGGGAATGTCAAAAAAACAGTCAGATAGGTCAGTCAAACTTTAATAATATATTAAAAACCAGCGTTCTAACAACTCTGTTCACTCCCAAAATGTACGCAAATGTGCAATCACAAACATAGTAAAATTCAAAATAGTGCAGAGCAATAGCAACATAATGTTGCTCGAACGTTAATGTCACAACACACAAAATAAACATAGCGCTCACTTTCTGAAGTTATTCTTCATTCGTAAATCCTTCGTCTTCGGTGTCCGAAGTGAAAAGTTGGGCAAATGTGAGATCCAAAATGGACGGTTCCGTCTCGTCGAAGTCATCGGAGTCAGTGTCACTGTTGTCCAGCAGTTCTGTGAATCCTGCCTTCCGGAAAGCTCGGACCACAGTTGTGACCGAAATATCTGCCCAGGCATTTACGATCCACTGGCAGATGTTGGCGTCGTCTGGCGCTGCCTCCCTGTCTTAGTGAATGTGTGTTCGCCTTCTGTCATCCATTGTTCCCACGCAGTTAGCAGTCTAGCTTCGAATGCCCTGTTGACACCAATATCTAGCGGCTGGAGGTCTTTTGTCAATCCACCCGGAATGACGGCGAGTATTGAATTAAGCGCGTAAGCGTGTCTCTTAATGTGATGTTATGAGCTAGCAAATATAACAACTACACTACCCAGCATGCAACGATAGTGACGAGCATGCGCGGTAGCCCTGAGAAGCGTTGTTGTATGCTGGGAGTTAGAATGTGGTTATGAGCACGCTGTGAGTAAACGTTGAGAACTCAGTTAACACGCCTCGTCTGCATTATTTATAATTAGACAGACAACACACTTAATAGGAGCCATTTTGGGGTCTTTACATAAACACACAAATGGAAATGAAACGTCACATATCCCAGCATGCACCGCGCGCTTCTTCTTCTTCCGGGGGCGGGTGGTTGCTTACAGTACAAGAAGAAGCGCTTCCTGTTCTATGGGGGCGGGTGCTTACCTTGGCGGTTGCTTGCGTAGAAGAAGAAGCGCTTCCTGCTCTACCGGGAAAAAAGATGGCGGCTGTTTACCGAAGTTGCGAGAACGAAACTTTATGAAAATGAATCTTAATATTTATCCATATATAAAGCGCACCGGGTTAAAAGCCGCACTGTCAGCTTTTGAGTAAATTTGTGGTTTTTAGGTGCGGCTAATGGTGCGGAAAATACGGTATGTATTTATTTATTTCATTCAAGTTGAGTTGAACATTCTAGTGATTACAATTATTCAATCATTCCAATTAAAATGAAAACAATTAAAGTAATACACTCAAAAATAGGGAATACAATCTACAACAAATTCTCATAATTATTTCAGAAAGACAGAACATAAGAGGAAAAAAACGACTCGCCGCCGTACTCTTAATTCCGGGGTTTTGTGAACGCAGCCTCACTCGCTGTATCCGTTATTGGTGCACATTGAGGAAATTCTGTCACTGTGTTGTGGCTACTGGCGAATTATTAAATGTTCAGCTCAACAAAGTTTTTAAAATGCGCCTCAGCCTCTTGAAGCTACAATCGGCACGCTAAATTTCTTACATGACATTATTTGCACAATATCCTCGCCAGGCACTTGTTGCAGGTGGCTGATAATGCCCCCCCCACGATATACTCACTGCCACTCCAGACAGCAGTGAGAGAGGTGACGATTGATTGGACATAGGGCTGGGCGATATGGCCTTTTATTAATATGTGGATATGTTTAGTCCATGTGACGATACACCATATATATGTGGATATGTTTAGTCCATGTCACCATACACCATATATATGTGGATATGTTTAGTCCATGTCACCATACACCATATATATGTGGATATGTTTAGTCCATGTCACCATACACCATATATATGTGGATATGTTTAGTCCATGTCACCATACACCATATATATGTGGATATGTTTAGTCCATGTCACCATACACCATATATATGTGGATATGTTTAGTCCATGTCACCATACACCATATATATGTGGATATGTTTAGTCCATGTCACCATACACCATATATATGTGGATATGTTTAGTCCATGTCACCATACACCATATATATGTGGATATTTTGCCTTAGCCTTGAATGAACACTTGATGCATATAATGACAGCAGTATGATGATTCTATGTGTCTACATTAAAACATTCTTCTTCATTAATATATGCTACTTTTAAACTTTCATGCAGAGAGGGAAATCACAAGTAAAAGTGTATTTATTAAACAGTTATTAAGCAGTGGCACAAACATTCATGTCATTTCCAAACAGAAAGTGCAAGATTGTCAGAGACATTTTAAGACAAGCTATTAGTGCACTTTTGTGCATGATGTCACTAAGATGACATATCAAAACAACACTCAATTAAAGTGCACTTTTTGTACAGAACGCCACTACAATAGTTTAAAACAAATAAAGTGCACTTTTGTGCATGATGTCACACAAGATATTTCAATAAGTGTCAAATAAAAATGAGCTGCATAATAGGAAATCAAATAGTATGTCCTTCACTATGTGGTAGGTTCCTGCGGACGTTATCTCCTTCTGTTGTTGACTATTTGTTTCATACGGTGTTGATGTGGAAATGGTTGCTTAGGCATTCTGTGGGTGTTGCACAGAACGGAGATGTTGACATGCGGAGTTTCAAGCACTCTTCATTCTCTAGCGGGTGACTTTTCAAATGATCCTACAAATTAGCAGTGGTGCTAAGTTGCTAACGCTTATGCCGCATACTTGTTCCACATCTTCGCGCTTGAAGCCAAACCACCGCCAGACGATGGATCCCCTGCTGTTTTTCTTGGGAATTAATTATTCCTTCATTTGTTACCAGATTGGCACCTTCTTTCTCTCGTATTACCACTCGCACCTCTTCGCTAGCATCACAGCTAACGTTACCCATGTCGCACCTCTCTGCTCGGCGAGGGTGTATGACGTTGCACGCGCGACTTTATGGGACGTATGTAAGAAGGTGCGCTTGTTTTATGTCTCTGTGAGAAGGAGAGACATAAAGCAACTGCGTGAGAACGTATACTCCAATATCACCATATAGTCATTTTCTATATCGCACAGAGACAAACCTGCGATATATCCAGTATATTCCGTATATCGCCCAGCTCTAATTGGACCAGTCAGTGGCTTGTCTAGCAAAGCTCCTCGGCCCTGTCGACCGTTGAGAGTTCAAACAGGTCCACAAGTTGTAGCCCCCCACACCTAATCATTTTTAATGAAGATGACCAGTTGATGTCGCGAGAGCGAGGCAGAGACACAGGGATAGAAAACAATGGAGACTCAGCAAAAAAAAATGAAGAGTTAAAAAAGAAAGGTTTGGTAACACAAGACTTTTAAGTGACGAAGAGATTTGACAGCAGCTTCAGAGCAGCAGGTGGCCAGGTGGTGTCAGGTCACCCTGGATTTCCACTGCATGTGTCGTGCCTGCATAATGGTGCAGACACAGCGGCAGACTCTTTCTGTTTCATTTCAACTCAACATGTCGATTTCCACCACCGCAGAGCCCCTTGTGCACGGCGCTTCTATGTTGAAGCCAAACCCCTTCCTGTGCTTTATGTACACAGACCTTCTATCTGCCAGGCAGTGCAAAATAGCACATCAACTGAAATACATCTGCTTGTGTGGGACAGGAAGTCATGCACAACCACAAAACACATGTATTTGTGTACTTTGAAAATAAAATACTCTGTGTTCAAGGCGGATCTTATTTTACACTCTGAAACGTCCTTATGGGCAGAGAGGGACCTGAAGTCCACTTGTCAAAGGTTTTCGATAAGTCAGTTAACCGACGCTAAATGATAAATCGGCGATAAATCGGCATGTGGATGCGTGTTTACAGACTTCAAGAGCATTCACGCTTTGCATCGATTTCAGCAGCTGCGCACGTTTGTGTCATAGCGGAATGAAAAGAAGGGGGTGAATCTTCTTGTCATCATTAAGTGTCTTTGACTCGTTGTGCGGTGAGGCGGGGCAGCTAGCAGGTTAGCATGTGGAAAACATGGACAAAATGATCACAAAACCAAATGCCACCTCACCAGTGTGGGAATATTTCAGTTTAAACCTTTGAACAAGATGAGACTTTCAACGCCGAGGAGCCAATTTGCGGAATTTGTTCGACATCCATTGCATTCGGTCTCCCCTAGAGGGGGGGTTACCCACATATGCGGTCCTCTCCAAGGTTTCTCATAGTCATTCACATCGACGTCCCACTTGGGTGAGTTTTTCCTTGCCCTTATGTGGGCTCTGTACCGAGGATGTCGTTGTGGCTTGTGCAGCCCTTTGAGACACTTGTGATTTAGGGCTATATAAATAAACATTGATTGATTGATGATTGAATACAACAAACCTGCACGCCCACTTGAAACACAACCCCCTGACAGTCACCCTCACTGAGGCATCGCGAAATGGTGTGCATCCCACAGAAAGTGTGGTATAAATGTATACATACACAAGTAGGCTAATAAAAGATTATCTTACGATACCACAGGTTTTGACATTTTTTCACAGGACTGCATGGGTGCGGTATGACTTCAGCTTGGTAAAGATTTGCTTCCTGACATTTATGTCTTGTTTTCTACATTTGTGTGTGTATCAGGCGACGACCTGTTCCAGATTCGGGGTCAAAATGGTTTAGTGTATAACAGCATGGATCCTCTCACAAGAGTTTCTGGAACACAGGAAGTGTCCGCCACAGCAGATCATACCCTTGAAACCTTCTATCCCGTGTCGCCTACGGTGGACTTGCAGAAAGTGCATGTGTACAAGGAAGACGTGAACTGCACAGGTAAGAAATAATAATAATAATAATAATACATATATATAGTGCTTTTTTTGAGAATTTTTGTTTCATCTGACATCACATGGACAAATATAAGACCTTCTGGAGGAAAGTTCTGTGGTCAGATGAAACAAAAATGGAGCTGTTTGGCCACAATACCCAGCAATATGTTTGGAGGAGAAAAGGTGAGGCCTTTCAAGGTCAAGGTTCAACTTTATTGTCCCCGCGGGGAAATTTGCCTTGGGCACAGTGCATCATTGCTTTCTTAACATACCCAAAACCAACAGAACAAAAACACAAGCACAGACACAACCACAACCATACAACTAACATTTAAACATCACAACATGGAGCTTGATAGACATAGGTGGCACTTTGATGTAGGCATAAAATCTACAGTATGGAGATAAAGATAAAGTACCAATGTGCATTGCACTAGAGCTCATGGATAAAGTGCTGTGTTCTAAAGTGCTTAGTTCTAAAGTGCTATGTGCTAAAGTGCTATGTGCTAAAAAAGTGCTAACCTATGTATTAAAATTATATTGCACATTGTTGGTCAGCTTAATGGAGGCTGGGACAAATGATAATTTCAGGCGGTTAAATTTGCATAGTGGGACCCGGAGTCTTCTCCCTGATGGCAGGGTTCCATATTCAGGAAAGAGTGGGTGTTGTGAGTTGGAAATAATTTTCTTAGCTTTTTTCCTAACTGCCTGCTCATAGATGCTCTGTATAGGCTCATATTCTTTCCTCCCTACGATTTTCATTGCCGTTTTATGCATGCCGGCCAGTTTGCTTTTTAGCTTAACGGTTAGGTTGCCAAACCATGAGGTGATCCCGTATCTAATGATGCTCTCTACAACGGCACGGTAGAAAATCATCATGATGTGGCTGCTTACGCCGTACAATCTTAATCTTCGCAAAAAATATAGCCTCTATTGCAGTCTATTGCACAGTTTGTCAATATGTGTCTTCCAGCAGAGAAGATTATCAATATGAACCCCTAAATATTTATATGAGGATACCTGGGTGATTTCCTGATTTTGATGACCACTGGCTCATGGTCAGTCACTTTCCTCGGATCCAAAACCATTTCCTGTGTCTTGGTCACATTTAAAATAAGATGGTTGGTATCACACCACCTAATAAATACCGGTAGGTCTATCTCGTCTTGGTACACAGAGGGGTCCGTATCCTTGTGTAGAAGGCTTAGGAGCACGGTATCGTCCGCAAATTTCACCATATAATTGTTAGGGTGCACGGTCCTACAATCATTGGTGTACCAATGATTAATCCCAGGATCACCATGCCTAACGTCAAGCATGGTGGTGGTAGTATTATGCTCTGGGCCTGTTTTGCTGCCAATGGAACTGCTGCTTTAAATGGGACAATGAAAAAGGAGGATTACCTCCAAATTGTTCAGGACAAGCTAAAATCATCAGCACAGAGGTTGGGTCTTGGGCGCAGTTGGGTGTTCCGACAGGACAATGACCCCAAACACACCTCAAAAGTGGTAAAGGAATGGCTAAATCAGGCTAGAATGAAGGTTTTAGAATGGCCTTCCCAAAGTCCTGACTTAAACGTGTGGACAATGCTGAAGAAACAAGTCCATGTCGGAAAACCAACAAATTTAGCTGAACTGCACCATTTTTGTGGTCAAGTGGTCAAGCAGAAGCTTGTGGATGGCTACCAAAAGTGCCTTATTGCAGGTAAACTTGCCAAGGGACATGTAAGCAAATATTAACATTGCTGTATGTGTACTTTTGACCCTCACATTTTCAGTAGAGTCATAATAAATTCATAAAAGAAGCAAACTTCATGAATGTTTTTTGTGACCAACAAGTATGTGCTCCAATCACAAAAAAATAAGAGATGATTGTAACGTCAAGACAGCCATGACATGATGTTCTTTACAAGTGTACGTACACTTTCGACCACTACTGTATATACACAAAGCTCAACATTTATAGACAAGCTCCATATATACAGAAGATGAAGAAATATTACCTTTTAATATAACAAAGGCATTCGAATCACACTAAGCTAGCAGCTAAAGCTAACATTGTAAGCTAACAGCTACACCATTATACTACTAAACACAAGCTAGACCTATTGTCCTCAATTTAGCAATCTTTACACGGGTATCACAAAATAAAGTCGGATATTACCTAAAGACACACAGCCTCCAAGGCCAAAAGGCATGAGACGGCATCTAGCAACAAATCTCTGCGCCGCTGACTTGTTTCCATTCAAGATGGTCCCCTGCTGCTCTCCCAGTAGACCGGACTTGTACATGAAGTCGGGACCCGGGGTGACCGCTCCTTTTGCATTAGTCGGTGACGTCTCTGCGCCCCGACTTGTCTACATGCAAGATGATCCCCTGCTGACCCCACTATGAACTGGACTTTCACATTATTAACTGTATCCACTCGGCATCCACCCAGGTGGGGGTCCCCACATCTGCGGTCCCTTCCAAGGTTTCTCGTCGTTCCCAGTTGGTTGAGTTTTTTTCTTGCCCTGATGTGGGATCTGAGCCCAGGATGTTGTTGTGGCCTGTGCAGCCCTTTAAGACACTTGTGATTGAGGGCTGTATAAGTCAAGTTTGATTGATTGATTGATTCAGTAAGTGAAACAAACAGCGTCATGAGCTCAACTTTAAGGAATCACTGTGACCACAGGACCAAATATCACTCCACCCAAACCAAGTCACCACAAAGTCTGCTTTTCTGTGATCATGGACCCTCCTGGGCAAAAGCTGACCAATCACAACTCTGCAGTTTTTTTGGAAATTGTTGCGTTTTGGACCAGTTGTTCCTCCCAGGGAATTCAAGTCACAAGTCGCTCCCAAGCTCTTTACGACACTTAAAGCTGAGTTGAAAAACCACCAGAGACAGAATAGGTATTTTGTAATATATTTTCAAAGCTTTGCAGATATACATTTGAGACCAGTCCAGCATAGAACATTCTATCGCCCCGCCAAGATGGTCTGTCTCCCTGACCCAAAACCCTCTCCCCTCTTAAGTCGCAGGCAGTCATCTCTCTCTAACCAAAACAAATGCTTATTATCGCTCTCTCTAACATTCCTCACTTCAAGGTTAAGCACACAGTTTTGCAGACAGCCAAAAGACCACATTTGGAAGAAAAACACTAGCTGTTTTGTAATATGACAATGAAATCAAAAGAAGTAACATTTAAATTCGGACATATGTAAATATCTGCCTCCGACAAAGTGCACGTCAGGGTCTGTGGGAGTCCATATCATCGAAGTAAAGCGATATGAATTGTCCACAGAAACATTCTGCTGCTTCTTCTGTGGCATCCGTTATGAGTGGACTTCACATAAAAAGGCTCATCACTACCCTGTACAATTTGTTTATGACAAAGGGCAGACAGAAGTGCAAAGTTCTCAATGAGCAGGTATCGGACACCTCGGTCTCCTTAGACCAGGGGTCGGCAACCCGCGGCTCCGGAGCCGCATGCGGCTCTTTGATCACTCTGATGCGGCTCAGCTGCATACTTGCCGACCCTCCCGATTTTCCCGGGAGACTTCCGGATTTCGGTGTCTCTCGCAGTAAACTCCCGGGATTAATATTCTCCCATTTTCACCCTTACAACAATAATAAGGGCGTGCCATGATGGTACAGCATTTGGCGCACTCTACAATCTGCACTAACAGCTTGCCAGCCAAGCCTTTTATTGTATGTATCTTCTACTCGCATACGCAAGTGACAGCAAGACATACTTGGTCAACAGCCACACAGGTTACACTGACAGTGGCCATATTTTTATATTTTACTTTTTTTTTTTTTTTTTTTTTTTTTTTTTTTTTTTTTATCATGTTCTGTTTGTGTTGTGTTGTGTTTGCTCGGTACTCGTTTTATCTTTTAACCTGCTCATTGTACAGCACTTTGGCTACCCCTGTGGTAAATTTTAAATGTGCTTTATAAATAAAGTTGATTTGATTTGATTTGATATAAAACAACTTTAACACTCTTACTAATAATGCGCCACACTTTGAACCAAAATCAAACAAGAATGACAAACACATTTCGGGAGAACATCTGCACCTTAACACAACATAAACACAACAGAACAAATACCCAGAATCCCATGCAGCCCTGACTCTTCCGGGCTACATTATACACCCCTGCTACCACCATACCATCCCCCCCCCCCGTGCGTCGGTTGAGGTCTGCGGGGTTTGGTAGCGGGGGTGCAGCCCAGAAGAGTTAGGGCTGCATGGGATTCTGGGTATTTGTTCTGTTGTGTTTATGTTGTGTTACAGTGCAGATGTTCTCCCGAAATGTGTTTGTCATTCTTGTTTGGTGTGGGTTCACAGTGTGGCGCATTTATTAGTAAGAGTGTTAAAGTTTTTTATACCGCCATGGCGACCCCTGTGGTAAACTTTAAATGTGCTTTATAAATAAAGTTGATTTGATTTGATTTGATTTGGATATGTTTTTGTTTTTTTGTTTTTACTTTTGTGGCTGTGTGTAGAAATGACTGCTTGCATCAGCTCTGCCCTTTTAATGTCTTTAATGTCCTTTGTGTCATTCACACATTCTTATGTGTGCTATGGCTACAAGGTTTTTTTTCTTCCTTGGCCTCAGTTTGGACCCCCGCTCCAGGGGCCCAGGCTTAGACTGGATTTTTTTTTTTTCTCACCACCACCCCAGTGTTTACCTGTTTCTCACCTTTTTTGTAAAGGGAGCCGGAAGTTTGCAGACCCGTCAGCGATCCTGTTCTGTCTCCTTGTAATGTTTGATCCTGTTCTGTCTCCCTGTAATATTTGTCTGCTCTTGAATGGGATTGTGCTGAAAATCTTAATTTCGCCTCGGGGATTATTAAAGTATCTCTGATTCTGATTAAATTGAAGGCAGTTAATATACCATATGGAGCAGTGATCATAAGGAAATACAGTATGATGCATTATGTACACATTTCTATAAAAGATAGCATCGCTGTTGTTAATTGGGAAAACATTTTGTTTTTCCATTCAGGTTTTGGAGATAAATATTTTTTCCCTCACGCCCACACACTTTACTTTTTGGAAGACGAGGATGTTCGCTGTAAGCTTCGCCCTGAGCAGTTCAGAGCCAAGATGATCATGTTCCTGTTTGGATCTGCTCTGGCACGTGCACACAAACTGTTTGGGGTGAGTTATCGCTTCATATCTAGAAATAAATAATAGAGATGACGTGATAACACAGCATCGCGTGGACATCGGGGGGCGGTACCTCTGGATTGGCAGACCGGGGTGGTGGTTCCTCTCTTTAAGAAGGGGAACCGGAGGGTGTGTTCTAACTATCGTGGGATCACACTCCTCAGCCTTCCCGGTAAGGTCTATTCAGGAGTACTGGAGAGGAGGCTACGCCGGATAGTCGAACCTCGGATTCAGGAGGAACAGTGTGGTTTTCGTCCTGGTCGTGGAACTGTGGACCAGCTCTATACTCTCGGCAGGGTCCTTGAGGGTGCATGGGAGTTTGCCCAACCAGTCTACATGTGTTTTGTGGACTTGGAGAAGGCATTCGACCGTGTCCCTCGGGAAGTCCTGTGGGGAGTGCTCAGAGAGTATGGGGTATCGGACTGTCTGATTGTGGCAGTCCGCTCCCTGTATGATCAGTGCCAGAGCTTGGTCCGCATTGCCGGTAGTAAGTCGGACACGTTTCCAGTGAGGGTTGGACTCCGCCAAGGCTGCCCTTTGTCACCGATTCTGTTCATAACCTTTATGGACAGAATTTCTAGGCGCAGTCAAGGCGTTGAGGGGATCTGGTTTGGTGGCTGCAGGATTAGGTCTCTGCTTTTTGCAGATGATGTGGTCCTGATGGCTTCATCTGGCCAGCATCTTCAGCTCTCACTGGATCGGTTCGCAGCTGAGTGTGAAGCGACTGGGATGAGAATCAGCACCTCCAAGTCCGAGTCCATGGTTCTCGCCCGGAAAAGGGTGGAGTGCCATCTCCGGGTTGGGGAGGAGATCTTGCCCCAAGTGGAGGAGTTCAAGTACCTCGGAGTCTTGTTCACGAGTGGGGGAAGAGTGGATCGTGAGATCGACAGGCGGATCGGTGCGGCGTCTTCAGTAATGCGGACGCTGTATCGATCCGTTGTGGTGAAGAAGGAGTTGAGCCGGAAGGCAAAGCTCTCAATTTACCGGTCGATCTACGTTCCCATCCTCACCTATGGTCATGAGCTTTGGGTTATGACCGAAAGGACAAGATCACGGGTACAAGCGGCCGAAATGAGTTTCCTCCGCCGGGTGGCGGGGCTCTCCCTTAGAGATAGGGTGAGAAGCTCTGCCATCCGGGAGGAGCTCAAAGTAAAGCCGCTGCTCCTCCACATCGAGAGGAGCCAGATGAGGTGGTTCGGGCATCTGGTCAGGATGCCACCCGAACGCCTCCCTAGGGAGGTGTTTAGGGCACGTCCCCCCGGTAGGAGGCCGCGGGGAAGACCCAGGACACGTTGGGAAGACTATGTCTCCCGGCTGGCCTGGGAACGCCTCGGGGTCCCACAGGAAGAGCTGGACGAAGCGGCTGGGGAGAGGGAAGTCTGGGCTTCCCTGCTTAAGCTGCTGCCCCCGCGACCCGACCTCGGATAAGCGGAAGAAGATGGATGGATGGATGGACGTGATAACACTTTTCCATGTCTGATAATCCAAACCGCACCATTACAGTTTATCGACCAAATCAATTCCCACCTTGTTTTCTCCTTCCTTGTAGCAATACAATCCTTCCTAAAGTAAACCTTGAGACAAAAAAAATGCAAATGTGCAACAAATATTCTGCAACGTGCAATTGGCTGGCGACCTCTCAGCCGATGTCAGCTGGAATAAATGGACGTACAGTAGAGATGCGCGGTTTGCGGGCACAACCGCGGAGTCCGCGGATTATCCGCGGATCGGGCGGATGAAATTTAAAAAAATTAGATTTTATCCGCGGGTCGGGTCGGGTCGGGTCGGGCGGTTGAAATAAAAAAAAATTAGATTTTAAATAGATTCAGGCGGGTGGCAGTTAAACCAATTGGGAAATATATATACATAGTTAAATGTTGTTACCCACATACGAAAAACGAGCAGGCACCTGCAGCATATGCCACAAAAGAAGAAAAAAAAGAAAAGAGATGGACACTTTTACGGAGCGGAGAAGGCCCCCGACGCCTCGCCGGGGTCCGGGACCGAGGCCCCTTCCCCCGAGAGGGCCCCACCGGGAGCCGTAGCTGAGGCGATCCGCGAGAATGGCCCGACGCACGTCCAGGGTCACCACCGCGCCCACCTCACCGACACCCCGCCTCGTCCGCCTTCGCCGCGGCCGGCGTCACGCGCAGCAGGTAAGCAGCTTACCTGCCCGCCACCCCCGTGGCCGGGGGCTCGTAACAGGGGTCACTCCGCGCGCTCCGCCCGCGCAGCTTACCTGCCCGCCACCCCAGTTGCCGGGGGCGCGTAACAGGGGTCACTCCGCCCGCAGTGCGCTCACGAAAGGCGTGGGGCTCACCCTGGTTGATATAGACAGCAGCTAGGACGGTGGCCATGGAAGTTGGAACCCGCTAAGGAGTGTGTAACAACCCACCTGCCGAATCAACTAGCCCTGAAAATGGATGGCGCTGGAGCGTCGGGCCCATATACCCGGCCGTCGCCGGCAGCGAGACGCGCTTGGAGGTGCGCTCAGCGCGGCTCCCATATGATTGCGCACTGGTGTGCGTCTGGGCCGTGACAGCGTGGCACGCGAATGTCTGTGCTGCATTGGATCAGTCTCCTTTCTTTAACAGGCAAAAGCTTTATAACCTCACTAATGCCTTGCATCGTCTATATTAGATATATAACAACGGGCGGGTGCGGGCGGATGCGGTTCTGATTAAATGTTAGATCGGGTGGATGGCGGATGGTTGATGACTTTCTGATGCGGTTGCGGATGAAATAATTGCCTATCCGCGCATCTCTAGCAGGTATCTATTTAAGATTGTTTTAAAAAGGAATGAATCGATGTTATCAATACTAGAACAAAGAAAACGTTGGATTTAAGAACTGATTCATATATTGGGAAAACAAAACACATTCTGCTCACAGAAGGTGACCAGAATGCTTTTAAAATATACAGGATATTTCTGTGTAAATAACAAATTTCGCAACGTCTATATCTGCGGCTTATAGTCCGGTGCGGCTAATATATGGTAAAATATTTGTATTCCCTAAAATGATTGGCTGTGGCTCACATACTATAGTCCGGAAAATACAGCATCTTAAAAGGCAACTGCACTTTTTGGGGAATTTTGCCTATCGTTCACAATCATTATGAAAGACATGACGACAGATGGATGTTTTTAATGCATTGTAAATATAAAATAAACGTAAATAAAAGTCCGCTTACAACGGAGCCAATGGGACCTCCACTATCCCGCAAACGTGTTAGCATAGATAATAGCTAGATTACGTTAAGATAGCACGTATAAATATACACAAAACACTCCTACAGACATCACACATGGGACGGTTTAGTATGTATGAATTGTTTTAGTTGTATTGTAAAACCGACAAACGTTGTTTGGAGCAGACGAACCCATACGAGTAGAAACGCTATGGACGAATAGAAGACAAAACGGCACTTTGTAATTCCGGTTGAAAGCACGAAGCAGAGGGTATTACTGTAGATGTTCACCCCGTAATACCTGCAGTGAGCAAACACGTCCAAAAGAGCAACCCATAGCACAAACGATAACGTACCTGTCAGTGTCTTTGCTTGTGCCTCACAAATTAGCTGCACCGTTTTATAAGCCACAAGGTTCAAAGCGCAGGAAAATAAATAGCGCCTTATAGTCCGGAATTTATCTTACGTTCTGAATCAATGGTTGCTTCTGCAATATGTTTGAGATTTGTGAATGTGAAAGTGGTCTAACTTACTTTTCTTCCCTCTGTCTCTATCCATTTCTCTCTCTTTTTTGTGTGGTCTACACTAAGGCCAAGACTATGTGTGTGTTAGACCATCCTATTACAGTACAGGCAGTGGGGACCAATGGCAGAATCTTCCAGTTCATGGTTTTCCAGCTCAACACTACAGATCTGAGACAAGACGACGGCATCAAGAACCAGGTTTTTACAAAAATAATGGTCTCAGTCTCTAATTGTAAAAATAAAAATGTGCAGTTACAATATCATCCCCATTTCTAAACTAGTCCCTTAAACTCAAACACTTGTTTGAGCAAAACAAAGTCAATGGTAGATGGAGGTTAAAACGAATCCCGTCACCTCAATTGTTAGCTGACTATTACCGTATTTTCCGCACTATTAGCCGCACCTAAAAACCACAAATTTACTCAAAAGCTGACAGTGCGGCTTATAACCCGGTGCGCTTTATATATGGATTAATATTAAGATTCATTTTCATAAAGTTTCGGTCTCGCAACTACGGTAAACAGCCGCCATCTTTTTTCCCCGTAGAAGAGGAAGTGCTTCTTCTTCTACGCAAGCAACCGCCAAGGTAAGCACCCGCCCCCATAGAAGAGGAAGCGCTTCTTCTTCTACTGTAAGCAACCACCCGCCCGCGTAGAAGAAGAAGAAGAAGCGCGCGGATATTACGTTTCATTTCCTTTGTGTGTTTACATCTGTAAAGACCACAAAATGGCTCCTACTAAGCGACAGGTTTCCGGTTCATGAAAAGACGCAATCTCTCCATCCGCACACGGACTACTATTTCACAGCAACTGCCTAAAGACTTTCAAGAAAAGCTGGCTACTTTCCGTGCATATTGTAAAAACAAGATAGCTGAAAAAAAGATCCGGCCAGAGAACATTATCAACATGGACGAGGTTCCACTGACTTTTGATATTCCTGTGAACCGCACTGTGGATACAACGGGAGCACGTACGGTGAATATTCGCACCACAGGGAATGAGAAGTCATCCTTCACTGTGGTTCTAGCTTGCCATGCTAATGGCCAGAAACTTCCACCCATGGTGATAATCAAAAGGAAGACCTTGCCAAAAGAGACCTTTCCAGCCGGCGTCATCATAAAAGCTAACTCGAAGGGATGGATGGATGAAGAAAAGATGAGCGAGTGGTTAAGGTAAGTTTACGCGAAGAGGCCGGGTGGCTTTTTTCACGCAGCTCCGTCCATGTTGATATACGACTCCATGCGCGCCCACATCACACTGGTTTTTAATATATTATTAAAGTTTGACTGACCTATCTGACTGTTTTTTTGACATTCCTTTAGCGCAGTTAGATGCGGCTTATAACACGGGGCGGCTTATAGGTGGACAAAGTTTTGAAATATGCCGTTCATTGAAGGCGCGGCTTATAACCCAGGGCGCCTTATGGTGCGGAAAATACGGTACTAGCATTTATTAACAAGTTGGAATGCATAAAAAAGCAAAACATGTGGATTGTGAATGATAGACCAAATTCCAAAGAAAAGTGCAATTCCCCTTGAAAATACAAAGAAATGTAGTTTATTTGCCGGGGATGGAGGTGATAAATATTAACATAGGGGAGCGGCTCCATACTGTGTATGCACATTAGGTGTCCCGATACCAATAATTTGGGACCGGTACCAAAATGTATATTGATACTGTTCGATACTTTTCCAAACCTTTCAAAATAAAGGGAAGTACAAAAAATGTCAATGTTGGCTTTATTTTAACAGGAAATCTTACAATACAATAAACATATGTTTCCTATTGCACTCATAGAACAATTTAAGAAGGTTAAAATAGAAATTAAAAGGCATTAAACACATTGGGCTTTTCTTGTTGCACTCAAAGAACAATTTAAAATGTTCCATATCACATATAGTCTTCCATAATCAAGTATGAGGTTAGAATAGAATACAAGGCTTTATTGAAATGATATTAAATTATTCATGATTTATGGTTGCCACTCTGTGCTTTAAGAAAAATACAATTATTAGTATATACAAAAAAAGTGTCCCTGTTTAAAGCGTCACTTTTACCGTTCGCTTTGAAGCCCAAATACTTCCAAATTGTACTTCACCACCCTCTTTATTAACCAGTAGACTTGACCTTTTTTTGCCATTTTTCCTCTCCACAATGTCACTTTGTGTGTACGTTTTGACACACTCAACATCATGCGCCTCGGCTCTGTAGTCACCGCCGCACAGCAGCATAAACAGTATCGGTATTTTTCTATGGTAGTATAGTACTGTTTTCAATTGATTAGCACTGTGTGTGTGTGTGTGTGTGTGTGTGTGTGTGTGTGTGTGTGTGTGTGTGTGTGTGTGTGTGTGTGTGTGTGTGTGTGTGTGTGTGTGTGTGTGTGTGTGTGTGTGAGAAACATTTCAGGAGTGTGTATGAGAGTGTTTCAGTAGTATGTGAGTGTGTATGAGAGTGTTTCAGTAGTGTGTATGAGAGTGTTTCAGTAGTATGTGAGTGTGTGTGAGAGTGTTTCAGTAGTGTGCATGAGTGTTTCAGTAGTGTGTGTGAGAAAAACATTTCAGTAGTGTGTATGGGAGTGTTTCAATGGTGTGAATGAGTGTTTTAGTAGTGTGTGTGTGAGAAAAACATTTCAGTGTTGTGTTATGAGAGTGTTTCAGTAGTATGTGAGCGTGTGTATGAGAGTGTTTCAGTAGTGTGTATGAGTGTTTCAGTAGTAAGTGAGAGAAAATATTTCAGTGGTGTGTATGAGAGTGTTTCAATAGTGTGTAGGAGAGAAAAATATTTCAGTGGTGTGTATGAAAGTGTTTCAGTAGTGTGTGAGAGAAAAACATTTCAGTTGTTATTTGAGACCACCTGCGATAAGGTGGCGACTTGTCCAGGGTGTACACTGCCTTCCGCCCGAATGCAGCTGAGATAGGCTCCAGCACCCCCCGCGACCCCAAAAGGGACAAGCGGTAGAAAATGGATGGTTTTGAGACCACTTCAGTAGTGTGTATGAGAGTGTTTCAGTATTATGTGAGAGTGTGTATGAGAGTGTTTCAGTAGTGTGGGTGAGAAAAACATTTCAGTAGTGTGTATGAGAGTGTTTCTTTAGTGTGTGTGAAAGAAAACATTTCAGTGGTTTGTATGAGTGTTTCAATAGTGTGTATGAGAGAAAAACATTTCAGTGGTGTATATGAGAGTGTTTCAGTAGTGTGTGAGAGAAAAACATTTCAGTTATTTGAGACCACCTGCGATGAGGTGGCGACTTGTCCAGGGTGTACACTGCCTTCCGCTCGAATGCAACTGAGATAGGCTCCAGCACCCCCCGCCACCCCAAAAGGGACAAGCGGTAGAAAATGGATGGATTTGAGACCACTTCAGTAGTGTGTATGAGAGTGTTTCAGTAGTATGTGAGAGTGTGTATGAGAGTGTTTCAGTAGTGTGTATGAGTGTTTCAGTAGTGTGTGTGAGAAAAACATTTCAGTAGTGTGTATGAGAGTGTTTCTTTAGTGTGTGTGAAAGAAAACATTTCAGTGGTTTGTATGAGTGTTTCAATAGTGTGTATGAGAGAAAGACATTTCAGTGGTGTATATGAGAGTGTTTCAGTAGTGTGTGAGAGAAAAACATTTCAGTTGTTATTTGAGACCACCTGCGACGAGGTGGCGACTTGTCCAGGGTGTACTCTGCCTTCCGCTCGAATGCAGCTGAGATAGGCTCCAGCACCCCCCGCGACCCCAAAAGGGACAAGCGGTAGAAAATGGATGGATTTGAGACCACTTCAGTAGTGTGTATGAGAGTGTTTCAGTAGTATGTGAGAGTGTGTATGAGAGTGTTTCAGTAGTGTGTATGAGTGTTTCAGTAGTGTGTGTGAGAAAAACATTTCAGTAGTGTGTATGAGAGTGTTTCTTTAGTGTGTGTGAAAGAAAACATTTCAGTGGTTTGTATGAGTGTTTCAATAGTGTGTATGAAAGAAAAACATTTCAGTGGTGTATATGAGAGTGTTTCAGTAGTGTGTGAGAGAAAAACATTTCAGTTGTTATTTGAGACCACCTGCTACGAGGTGGCGACTTGTCCAGGGTGTACCCTGCCTTCCGCTCGAATGCAGCTGAGATAGGCTCCAGCACCCCCCGCCACCCCAAAAGGGACAAGCGGTAGAAAATGGATGGATTTGAGACCACTTCAGTAGTGTGTATGAGAGTGTTTCAGTAGTATGTGAGAGTGTGTATGAGAGTGTTTCAGTAGTGTGTATGAGTGTTTCAGTAGTGTGGGTGAGAAAAACATTTCAATAGTGTGTATGAGTGTTTCTTTAGTGTGTGTGTGTGAGAGAAAACATTTCAGTGGTTTGTATGAGTGTTTCAATAGTGTGTATGAGAGAAAAACATTTCAGTGGTGTGTATGAGAGTGTTCCAGTAGTGTGTATGAGATTGTTACAGTAGTGTGCGAGAGAAAAACATTTCAGTAGTGTATGAGTGTTTCAGTAGAGGTGAGAGAAAAACATTTCAGTAGTGGGTATGAAAGTTTTTCGGTAGTGTGTGAGAGAAAAAACATTTCAGTGGGGTGTATGAGAGTGTTTCTGTAGTGTGGGAGAGAAAAACATTTCAGTAGTGTGTGTGAGAGAAAACCATTTCAGTTGTTATTTGAGAGCATTTCAGTCGTGTGTGTGTAAGAGGTAATTCTGAATAATGTCCCTAACGGCCCCTCATAATGTACTGTGTAAAATACATTGGAAAAAGTTGGCGCCCTCTAGGCATCTGTGTACCGTAAATGTTGCAAACAGTCCCTTTAACATGAGCCAAAAATGTTACAGTAAAAAATATTTGATTCCCTGTCACTATTTGAAGTTTAGCCCCTTAAAAATACATCAACTGCCCACAAGAGAAAGAGGAGTTTTGCAGAATAAAGTTTTAACTGAAATGTGATTGAGTGAAATACATCTTGGATCACATAAGCACACACACACACACACACACACACACACACACACACACACACACACACACACACGCACACACACACACACACACGCACACACACACACACACACACACACACACACACACACACAAACACACATACACATCAATGATGTCATTTTGGAAAGTAGTCTTAATTACAACTTGAAACCCATGACCGTGCATATGCAGCCCAAGTCATTATTGTTCTTATATGGCTATTTTGTAAACATATTGTTGTGTACTCAGCCTCAATATGTCTGATTTATTAACACATTTGCTCACATTTACTGCACATTTCTTTCTGGACGCCTGTAGCCTTTTCCATTTATGGAATGTGCCATTCAAACGTCATGGCATTATCTAATATATTTTAATAGTTGACGTAAGAACTGAATGTTTATCATTAATTATTTTGTTGTAGGTTTGGCTGGATGAAGATGTAGAGCTCTACGATTTTGCAAAAGTCCGACCACTCATCAAAAAGAAAGAAGTGAAGGTAAAGTATCAGACTTGCAGATATTTACCAGGTACCTCGTGGGACTAAAATAGAGTTTTAGATTTAGTGGGTGAGGAATAGGCCAAGTTAGGTAGCTACTATTATCAAACCCAAAGAACTAAAAGGCCTATTTTATTTATTGTGTCTGGCTATTTATAGCAAATGTGTATACTATTTTATTCATATTTTGTAAAAATAAATACAAAATTACAATCTTCAAACGTTAAGTGCTTGTACTAATATGAACATTTAAAAAAATGAAATACAGAACTAAAATATTGCA
Source organism: Nerophis lumbriciformis (assembly GCF_033978685.3). Classification (NCBI taxonomy): domain Eukaryota; kingdom Metazoa; phylum Chordata; class Actinopteri; order Syngnathiformes; family Syngnathidae; genus Nerophis; species Nerophis lumbriciformis. Next base: position 3,248,933 of record NC_084569.2, read on the forward strand.
AAGTACAGAATGAGCAATAAAACACATGAAAAGTGCAAAATTGAGCAGGCAAACGATATTGATCTTAGCTTATAACAGCAAGAATTACACTTCTTTAAACTACTAGTGTCAGGTTCAAACACTGATGACATCTATTAAACCAGACAAGAAGCAAGGAATTAAACAGACAGAATTACATTTTGCTCAATTGAGGAGAAACGCGTAGACACTGTACAAGGTAGAGATGCGCGGTTTGCGGCCACAACCGCGGAGTCCGCGGATTATCCGCGGATGAAATTAAAAAAAATAAGATTTTATCCGCGCGCGGGTCGGGTCGGGCGGATTAATTAGATTTTTTTTTTTTTTTTTTTTTTTTTTGCGGGTGGCAGTTAAACCAATTGGTAAATATATATACATAGTTAAATGTTGTTACCCACATACGAAAAACGAGCAGGCACCTGCAGCATATGCCACAACAGAAGAAAAAAAAAGAAAAGAGATGGACACTTTTACGGAGCGGAGAAGGGACGCCTCGCCGGGGTCCGGGACCGAGGCCCCTTCCCCCGAGAGGGCCCCACCGGGAGCCGTAGCTGAGGCGATCCGCGAGAAGGGCCCGACGCACGTCCAGGGTCACCACCGCGCCCACCGCACCGACACCCCGCCTCGTCCGCCTTCGCCGCGGCCGGCGTCACGCGCAGCAGGTAAGCAGCTTACCTGCCCGCCACCCCCGTGGCCGGGGGCTCGTAACATGGGTCACTCCGCGCACTCCGCCCGCGCAGCTTACCTGCCCGCCACCCCTGTTGCCGGGGGCGCGTAACAGGGGTCACTCCGCGCGCAGTGCGCTCACGAAAGGGGTGGGGCTCACCCTGGTTTATATAGAGAGCAGGACGGTGGCCATGGAAGTCGGAACCCGCTAAGGAGTGTGTAACAATCCACCTGCCGAATCAACTAGCCCTGAAAATGGATGGCGCTGGAGCGTGGGCCCATACCTGGCCGTCGCCGGCAGCGAGACGCGCTTGGAGGTGCGCTCAGCGCGGCTCCCATATGATTGCGCACTGGTGTGCGTCTGGGTCGTGACAGCGTGGCACGCGAAAGTCTGTGCTGCATTGGATCAGTCTCCTTTCTTTAACAGGCAAAAGCTTTATAACCTCACCATACCTGCCAACTTTTGAAATCAGAAAAACCTAGTAGCCAGGGTCCAAGGGCCGCAGGCCCCGGTAGGTCCAGGACAAAGTCCTGGTGGAGGGTTCAGGGCTTCGCCCCCCGACGCAAAATGATTATTAGCATTCAGACAGGTTAAAATGTTGCTAAAACCATCACTTTTCTATCAGTCACAGTGACTTTTCAAAACAAAAATATTACAGCAAAAATCATATGGGTTGATTGACATGTTTATTCTGTAAGCTAACTTCAATAGTTTGAAATTATTTTGACAGTTAATGCCAGTTATCCTGTCAACCTTTCACAAGACTTCAATTTGTTAATTGAAAGTATAAACAGTATCAACACTTTTTACAGTAAACAAATGGTAAAACAGTACTAAACAATTCCATTAAAAAGAAATTGGTGTCATTATTAACTTTCTGTCCAAGCTTGTATAATCTACTGCCTTGTTCAATTGTACAAAATATTCTGTGCCTAAAATTCACATTTCTATCACAATTATCATACTGTAAACATGGTAAGCTAACTTCATTAAAATTAATAGTCCTGTCAATAGCATGGAATTACAATTCAAATGTAGTTTTTTTGTAAGCCTTTCAAAAGAATTCAAAATATGAAAAATTAATGAAAATTAATTTAAGCCATCAGACACTTGAAAAGTGGCACATCACATCTCTAATGTAATCATTTGAACTTTTCAACAGAAATAGCACTGCAAAAATATTAAGGACATACTTCTGTATTTTGGTAGTTATGCTGTCAACATTTAACAAGATTTCTTCAACTTGGACTTGAAAGCATAAATAGTATAAACACTTTTAACAGTATGTCGTGCTGTGAAATACAGCCGACAGGATTGCGCACCAAACACGAAGCAAGGCCATGGTGCAGGAGAACAAAGGACTTCTTTCATTTAAGGTTTGTGATAAACCATCAAACTCATTCGTTAAAAGGACTCTATAGTAATATAAAGCGAATTTTTCTGGACATTATCATGCAAGAAAAGTTTATTTTTGGGACCGCGATCACCGCGTAATGATTTTTAAAGGTTGCATTACAAACATTTAACTGTCCCATGTGATCAGCCAGTGCGATTGGAAATCCATGCTCAATTATTGCCTCCGTAAATAAAACTTCGGGCGGGTGCGGGCGGATGGCGGGCGGGTGCAGTTCTGATCAAACGTTACATCGGGTGGATGGCGGATGGTTGACGACTTTCTGACGCGGTTGCGGATGAAATAAATTGCCTATCCGCGCATCTCTAGTACAAGGTGTCCCACCACGCTCTGACGAAAGATTGTACGCCTCCTCTTTTATTTGGACTTTCCCTGATTACATGGCAACAGCTGTTTCTAAGGGAAGGGGGTTGTAAACAGCCATCGCCTTTGGTTACAAAACATTTCAAAGAAAAAGTCGTAAAACATCTTCAATGTAGCGATATGTTGAAAGGCAATATTTATGGTGCCTTCCTTTTGTACTGGCAAGTCAGAATTTGTGAGTGGTTAGTCAGTTGTACTGTAACGTGTCCTAGTCTGACACCATCCCAGTGTTGGATGGCTGCACTCAATGTAAACCATTTCTTTCTTATTGTCACACTAAATCAGCCATATACAAAGTATTGTCTTATAAATGTTCATGTTACTGTTGTGTAAATTAAACCATTTTCATGAGGCGAGCACAATAACTTTCGTAGATTTGGCCATTTTGATTTCCGACCCCTTAACATTCGTAACTCAGCTGTGACGTCATTCTCAGGTCCGACTTCCAGCTTCTGAGGTTAACGGAAGCAGCAAATATTCTTGTGTGCTGGCTTGGTATGTGTGATCATACTTGTAGAGCCTTTTAACTCCTTTTTCCCACATTACATGACTTTCACCTGGTCCAGTTGCCCTTTTCCTTGTCTTTTTGACCTTTTTTGGTCACAAATTAAAGATTTAAAGTAGCAATGATAGTCACACACACACACACTAGGTGTGGCGAAATTATTCTCTGCATTTGACCCATCACCCTTGATCACCCCCTGGGATGTGAGGGGAGCAGTGAGCAGCAGCGGTGGCCACGCCCGGTAATCATTTTTGGTGATTTAACCCCCAATTCCAAGCCTTGATGCTGAGTGCCAAGCAGGGAGGTAATGGCTCCCATTTTTATAGTCTTTGGTATGAGGCCGGGGTTTGAACTCACGACCTACCAAACTCAGGGCGGACACTCTAACCACTAGGCCACTAAGTAGGTATGGTCACTACCATATTTTCCGGACTATACGGCGCACTCAAAATACTTTCATTTTCCCAAAAGTCGACCGTGCGCCTTATAACCCGGTGCGCCTAATGTAAGGAATCATTTTGGTTGTGCTTACCGACCTCTAAGCTATTTTATTTGGTACATGGTGTAATGATAAATGTGACCAGTAGATGGCAGTCACACATAAGAGATATGTGACGACTGCAATATGACTCAAGTAAACACTAACATTTTATATGTTCCATTGAAAATATAGAACATTACACACGGTGCTCAAAAATCTGTCAAAATGTTTTAGTAGGACTTTGGTAAGCTATGAAGCCACACCACTTGATGGATTGTACTGTGCTTCAACATAGGAGTATTATTATGCTGTGTGTATAAGGTAAGACATATTATCTGCTGTTTTGTTTCGCAATATTACGCAAAAGCAACTTTTCTTACCTTCTGGAACCTGTATTTGGGATCTGCATAAGTCCTGAAAATGTGTGCGCGTCTGCCTTTGTTGTCGATAAGCTTCTTCTTTTTCTCTATCTTCTTGTTATGTGACATTCATCCTCCACTGTTGCCATTTCTAATATAAAGTAGTGTAAAGTTCTTACTTATATCTGTCAGTAAACTCGCCATGAAAGCACTAAAACATACCGGTGTAGTGACTTTACATTATTCACCCAAGGAACTTTAGTTATTAGAGAGTTCCGGTGGGAGAGTTTTTCACGGGACACATTTCGGGTGTTGTTGATGCACTAGTGAGCCACGGATGAGGAGATGCTGCTCCGTTATTGATTGAAGTCAAGTCTGAATGTCATTAAAACAGTTAGCGCCATCTTTTGACACTTCTTCCACTCCTGTCCTTGCACGCTACACCGCTACAACAAAGATGACGGGGAGAAGATGCTGTCCAAGTGGAGGCATGTAAATAAGACCCGCCCACAAAACGGTGCATCCTGAAGAGACTGTCAGAAAGTGAGTTGAAGATGATGTGTAAAACATCATCTATGCAACATTTTGAGCAAAGAACCAGCATTACATGTTATGTGGACCACAAGGAAGTCTTTTACATTGATAAAATAATCATAATATGACTCCTTTAATGCGCCTTTTGTATGAAAATAGACCTGACTAGACCCGCTCATCGGCAGTGCGCCTTATAATGCCCTATGGTCCGGAAAATACGGTATATTGAACTTTTTCCCCACATGTTTAGATTTGGTTGATAGGTGCCATGACATGTGCATCTAAATAAAAGCGAGTACAAGGATTTTAAGCTGCATTCTCTTTTGAACAAACTGTGACTGAAATGTAAGAAGATCTGAATTGCTTGTTTTCTTTCCACTGTAGGTTCCAGCCGGTCTCGCAGGATATAAGGCAGAGACCTTCTCCAAGTTCCTTGCCCTGTACCTTCACGGCACGGTGTAGCCCTAAGACCCCAGGTACTAAGTGTAAGTCAGTGTTTGCAATGACAACAATGTCACGTGTGAAGACTGCCATACCATTGAGTCATCACAAATACACTCTTGGCCAAAAGTATATGCACCCCTGCATTTGTGTCGGATAATGCAGCACTTAATGCTTTGGTATTCACATGTTTATTTATTTTGTTTGCATTGGAACAACACGAAAAAAGAACACAAAAAAAAGCCAAATGTGATATTATTTGACTCAGAACTCCAAAAATGGACTGGACAAGATTATTGGCGCCCTCAACTAAATATTTGGTAGCACACCTTTGGAAATAAAAATCAATGTAAGCATCAATAAGTCTCACACTTGCTACTGGAGCATACTTGCCAACCTTGAGACCTCCAATTTCGAGGGGTGGGGGGTGGGGGGCGTGGTCGGGGGTGGGGCGGGGGCGTGGTTAAGATATATATATATATATATATAAGAAATACTTGACTTTCAGTGAATTCTAGCTATATATATTTTTTTAATTACATATATATATTATATATATGTATACATATATATATATATATATATATATATATATATATATATATATATATATATATATAAATAAATGGAAGTAATACTTGAATTTCAGTGTTCATTTATTTACACATACACACACATAATCAATCAATCAATCTTTATTTATATAGCCCTAAATCACAAGTGTCTCAAAGGGCTGCACAAGCCACAACGACATCCTCGGTACAAAGCCCAAAGCCCACATAAGGGCAAGGAAAAACTCACCCCAGTGGGACGTCGATAGGAATGACTATGAGAAACCTTGGAGAGGACCGCATATGTGGGTAACCCCCCCCCCCCCCCCCCCCTCTAGGGGAGACCGAAAGCAATGGATGTCGAGTGGGTCTGACATAATATTGTGAGAGTCCAGTCCATAGTGGATCCAACATAATAGTAAGAGTCCAGTCCATAGTGGGGCCAGCAGGACACCATCCCGAGCGGAGACGGGTCAGCAGCGCAGAGATGTTCCCAGCCGATCCACCCCGGGTCCCGACTCTGGACAGCCAGCACTTCATCCATGGCCACCGGACCTGTGCCCCCCCCTCAAGGAAAAGGGGAGCAGAGGAGAAAAGAAAAGAAACGGCAGATCAACTGGTCTAACAGGGGGGCTATTTAAAGGCTAGAGTATACAAATGAGTTTTAAGATGGGACTTAAATGCTTCTACTGAGGTAGCATCTCTAATTGTTACCGGAAGGGCATTCCATAGTACTGGAGCCCCAATAGAAAACGCTCTATAGCCCGCAGACTTTTTTTGGGCTCTGGGAATCACTAATTTAAACATAACACTCATCTACTCATTGTTGAGTTAAGGGTTGAATTGTCCATCCTTGTTCTACTCTCTGTCACTATTTCAGAACACACACATTATAAAAATATACATTATAAAATCAATAAGAAAACGGGAGCTCTAATTTGGGAGTCTGAATTAGGATCAGAAGTTCCTATATAAACATTGCGCACTCACGTCGCCTTTTTGTATCGATTACTGCAGCTGTGCACTGGATTCATTCACAAATACAAACTACAACTCACAAACACTTTAGAGTTAGGCTCCACCATCAGAATGTGTACTTAAACTTTTAAAGATCACATGGATATTATTCAGTGAGTTGATTCACCAAAACTAACCTGTTATACAGGAGGAAAAAGCACACAGGACGTTTCAATTGTTCACAGACTGGTCGCGCTCATCAGAATGACAAGACACTTCTGGTCTGCGGGTGATAGCATTCAATTGGGAAGAAACGCCCTACTGCCCCCTACTGACTAATGTGAATACTGATAAATGTGGAATGACAGCTCCAAAAACGAATTCAAACCACAAAATAAAATAAATAAATCAACACAAAAATGTGACACATTATGGGTGGGTCACATATGCATGTACAGTAGATGGCAGTATTGTCCTGTTTAAAAGTGTCACAACATTGCTGTTTACGGCAGACGAACTGCTTTACGGGGGACGAAAACTTGACTGCTGTTGTTGTGTGTTGTTACCGCGCTGGGAGGACGTTAATGAAACTGCCTAACAATAAACACACATAAGAAACCAAGAACTCGCCCTCGGTCATTAGCTGTTTATATGGTGGGAAAGTGGACGTGAGAACAGGCTGTCAACACGTCACTCAGGTCCGCATGGAGCGGGAGGGGGCGTGGCCTCCAGGTCCGCATGGAGCTGGAGGGGGCGTGGCCTCCAGCTCCGCCTGAATTTCGGGAGATTTTCGGGAGAAAATTTGTCCCGGGAGGTTTTCGGGAGAGGCGCTGAATTTCGGGAGTCTCCCGGAAAATCCGGGAGGGTTGGCAAGTATGAACTTAGGTGTGTTTGAATGTATTTCTGAGCTATAAAATTGTTCATAACGTTTACTAAATGCTTCATTTATTTCAGTTGGATCCACAATATTTGCATCATTTTTTAAAGTAAGGTAGTTGTTTGATTTGACATTCCAGTACTTTACCAAGTTTTTCATATTGGTCATTGAATGTCTGTTTAAGTCCTTTATGGTCAGGGTGTGCTGTCCTGACTTAGCACACACACACACAGACAGGAACTGATGATTTGGCTTCTCCAATTTAGGAGTGCCTCATTTTTTTTAACTTGACCTCCTCCAGGAACTGCAGTCCTGTATAAGGAGGCTCGCTTGTAATAAAGCAACTTTTAGTTGAGTAAAGCGTCTCCGACGTCTGCTTTGATCCAGCCGCACTGTCGTGTCGCCCTTCTGTCCGGACCAGCAAGACAAGACCAAAAATACACATCAATTTCAAAATGAAACTGTTTTTATACTGCCAAACTTGTTTATATGTGAAGAATTGTATATATTCTTGATTTCCTAGTTTTTCTCAAAGCCAGAAAGTAGTTTAAAGTAGTGCTCTGAACTCAAAACACAAATTGTTCACTAGAATGAAGGGTGAATGCATTGAGTGAGCCACACCACAACATTACTGCGCTCTGCGGTGTAACGTAAGGTTAATTCAGTGGTACTGGCAAGTAAAAACACCACAAGACCAGAAGGTTTAAGAATGGTTTATTTGGTGCTCACCATCAGAACATACAATTTCAAATGCTACCATTCACCAAAAGAAAATCAAAAGGCCAAGGTTGTGGTGTACTGCATGGGAAAAAAAAAGAACAATATTCAAAATAAGCATGTTCAAAAATCTCTCCCACTATGGTAAAAAACATTTCCCCACCCAGGTGCAGCAGATTGTGTATAACTTGCATTTTCCTTTTTGTTTCTGCTTTACTGGATTCTGCCTTGGATTTTATAGCCAATTTCTGTCTCTTCGACTCCCTCTCCACTTCTAACTGATCCAAGTGCAGAAATCATAAAGAGTACAATCATTATTATTATCTAACTTAATTTATCTGAATAGCGATTCGTCATGAAATAACAAATATCTTGCTGTCATGTTGTTTGTTTCAAAATGATTGTAGGTCGGAAAAAACTAAGAAAAACAGAACATATTTTTAAAATATTTTTACAGAGATAAAAAAGACGTATTCCCGACTATGGACGGACAAATGACCTGCCTGCTAAAGGTGCAAATCAATAGAAGCAAGATGAAAGGCAATATTGGCTTGATAATGTATGAACTCCCTCCAATGGTTGCCATTAAAATTGTGGTCAACTATCCAACCATTGGAGGTGAATTTGAGACGTTTCAATGTTTCTTTTTATTCAAATCCACCTCCACGTACCTTTCTTCCAAGTTGTCAGTTTTTCTTTTACCAATTTTCACTGTAAAAGATATTGCTGCCCCTGTTGCTGCTACCCCTGCTGCTGCCTTTGCCACGGTCTTCACTACAGGTATGATGGCTGATTGAGCAACAGGGGCACTGGTCACACCAGCTGATGCAACTGCTGATGTGCTGGAAGATGTTCCCCAGAGAACAGGAACTATTTCTGCAGTTGCACCCGCAGCAACCCCGACACATGCACAAGCTACTACTGCAACACATCCTATTTTGCTAACTGTTTTGGCAGTTTCCTTAACACCCTCCATTGTACTATTATTAGCATTAAGACCGCAGTTAATGCCAACGTGGCCACCCACACCTGCACCGACCGCCGCCCCGACTGTTAATGCAGCTAGTCCTGAGGCAGCTGCTGCGACGGCTGCAGACCCTGCAAGATATGCCATGCCTGCAGCTGCTAAGGGGGCAGCCACGCCAAACGCAACCCCCAAAGCCACGCCTATAGCGGCACAAGCCACTACACACTTCAGCTTCTTCATCAGCTTCTCCCAGTCTGCAGTTGAGGGAGACGGGAGAGGGTTTCTCCCAGATGCGGATGGAGACAGACTATTGAAACTGACCATGCTGCTCTTCCTCTCCTCCTCCCGAAGGATGGCCTCTGCCTTTCTGAACATATCATTGGTATAAAACCCAGTTTCAGTTTTCTCCACCATCCTCTTCACTTTCATCAAGAGTTGTCCAACCTGTGCCACATTACCGGGGTCTTTATTGTTGAACAAGTGGTACCGGCCGCCACATTTTTTGATCAGACCTTTAAGGTCAGCCGGAGCATCTCTCAGGTATTCGTCAATGCTCCTCCCCTTAAGATCATCCCCTCTGGTAAAAAGAATCACAGTGTGAGATTTGAGGGCTTCCTCCCCAAATATCTTGGCTACATTTAGCGCAGCTTTGTTCACATCATCTGTATAACGGCCTATCGGCACCACCAAGAGAAAAGCATGTGGTCCTGGAGCAGAGAAAGCCAAACATTTAGCCATCTCAGTATTTATCTCATCCTCACTCATGCCAGTGTCCCCGAAGCCTGGTAGGTCAACCACCTTCACTCTTGTTGGTCTTTTCTGGTCACTGTCCAGTAGCCGCTCAGTGCTTCTCTGCTCACATGTACGGGTCACCGAGGAGAAGCCGACCTCTGACCGGAAGTGCTCGCGGCCCAAGATGGTGTTGCCAGACGCACTCTTGCCAACTCCTGTATTTCCCACCAGAACCAGCCTGAGTTCTTCAGACGTGGCCTTTATCTGTTGTTGTCCCATTTGTCCTTTAGTGGCGGCAAGACTGCAAAACAGAATTAAAAACTGATTTAAATGATTCATGTAACCCTCAAAAGTATATTGAGGACTTTGTTGTCCTTTGGAGGTAAATGTTTGTACATAATCTGCCATATTTAATTGAAAACATTTAGTTTCAAAAACATTGATACACAGAAAACTATTTTAGCTCAAAAGAGTAGATAGGACAAACATGTCTTCAGGGAGTTCAAAGTGGGTAAAAACATTTTGGATTCAAATGTTTTCTACTCTTAAACTTCACTCCAGTATAAAAAAGAAAACATGTCTATCCATTTTCTACCACCTGGGGGGGTTGGAGCCTATCGGCACAGCCCCAAGAGGCAAAATGGGCTAAAACCTCCAATGGGCTCACCACTTATGGGAGGGGCCATAGGGGCCGGGTGAAACGTGGCAGTCTGGTTCTCGGCTAAAGAAGCTAGCTCGAGGGATGTAGAACGTCACTTCTCTGCGTGGGAGGTGGAGAAGTTCCAACTGGATGTTGTCGGTCTCACCTTCACGAATGGCAAGGGTTCTGGAACCAGACTTCACGACAGGAGCAGGACCCTCTTCGACTCTGGAGTTTCAACCAGTGAGAGGGGACGTGCGGGAATGAAAATACTTGCTGATTTCCTTAAGGCTCTGGATGCTGTGAGGCTGTCTTGCCTGCCAATACTCTGCATAATTTCAAGGACATAAGGCCAGGGCCTCTGGATTGGCAGACTGGGGTGGTGGTTCCTCTCTTTAAAAAAGGAGGACCAGAGGGTGTGTTCTAACTATTGTGGGCTCACACTCCTAAGCCTTCCCGGTAATGTCTATTCAGGTATATTTAGGATGAGGCTACACAAGATAGTCACACCTTGGATTCAAGAGGAGCAGTGTGGTTTTTGTCCTGGTCGTGGAACTGTGGACCAGCTTTATACTCCAGCAGGGTACTTGAGGGTGCATGGGAATTTGCCCAACCAGTCTACATGTGTTTTGTGGACTTGGAAAAGGCTTTTGACTGTATCCCTCCGTAAATCCTGTGAAGAGTGCTCAGAGAGTATGGGGCATTGGACCGCTTAATAGTAGCATTCGGCTCTCTGTATGGTCTGTGTCAGAGCTTGGTTCGCATTGCTGGCAATAAGTTGGACCCGTTTCCAGTGAGGGATGGAATCCACCAGGGCGGCCCTTTGTCACCAATTCTGTTCATAACTTTTATGGCCAGAATTTCGAGGCACAGCAAGGGATCTGCTTTGGTGGCTGTTGCAGATGATGTGGTCCTGCTGGCTTCATCTGGGTGTGATCTTCAACTCTCATTGGATCGGTTCGCAGCTTAGTGTGAAGCGACTACGATGAGAATCAGCACCTCTCCTCTAAGTCTGAGACAATGGTTTTAACCCGGAAAAGGGTGGAGTGTCATCGCCTGCTTGCAGATGAGATGCTGCCCCAAGCGGAGGAGTTCAAGTACCTTGGGGTCTTGTTTAAATGTGAGTGTAGAGTGGATTGTGAGATCGACAGGTGGATCGGTCTGCAGTGATACGGACTCTGCACCGGTCTTGTGTGGTGAAGAGGGAGCTTATCCCGACAGTTAAGCTCTCACTTTACCACTCAATCTACATTCCTATCCTCACCTATGGTCACAAGCTTTGGGTTGTCGAAATAAGCTTCTACCGTAGGGTGGCCAGGTTCTCCCTTAGAGATAGGGTGAGAAGCTCTGTCATTTGGGAGGAGCTTAGAGAAAAGCCAGTGCTCCTCCACATGGAGAGGAGCCAGATGAGGTAGTTCGGACATTTGGTCAGGATGCCCCCGTAGGACACCTCCGTGGAAAGTTGTTCAAGGCACATCCGACCAGTAGGAGGCCACCGGAAAGACCCAGGACACTTTGGAGAGACTATGTCTCCCAGCGGGCCTGGGAACGCCTTGGGAGGAGATAGCTGGGGAGAGGGAAGTCTGGGCTTCTATGTAATAAAGTTCTGACACATTTATGAAGTAAATTCCAATTATATATACATCAATAATGACACATTTATGTAATATGTGAGGATGTTTGTGTTGTTGTCCCATTTGTCCCTTATATACTTGTGACTCACACATTATCCTTGCTTGCCGTGGTATGTGATTTTTGTTCCTGCTTTTGCTGCTACTGCAATACCTTCCTATGAAGCCACAACACTAAGTTTTGGTATTGAAAATGTAAAACAACTTGGTATTGTAGAAAAGGTTGCATGGACACTAAAGCAAGTACCGTATTTTCCGCACCATAAGCCGCCCTGGGTTATAAGCCGCGCCTTCAATGAACGGCATATTTCAAAACTTTGTCCACCTATAAGCCGCCCCGTGTTATAAGCCGCATCTAACTGCGCTAAAGGAATGTCAAAAAAACAGTCAGATAGGTCAGTCAAACTTTAATAATATATTAAAAACCAGCGTGATGTGGGCGCACACGGAGTCGTATATCAACATGGACGGAGCTGCGTGAAAAAAGCCACCCGGCCTCTTCGCGTAAACTTACCTTAACCACTCGCTCATCTTTTCTTCATCCATCCCTTCGAGTTAGCTTTTATGATGACGCCGGCTGGAAAGGTCTCTTTTGGCAAGGTCTTCCTTTTGAATATCACCATGGGTGGAAGTTTCTGGCCATTAGCATGGCAAGCTAGAACCACAGTGAAGGATGACTTCTCATTCCCTGTGGTGCGAATATTCACCGTACGTGCTCCCGTTGTATCCACAGTGCGGTTCACAGGAATATCAAAAGTCAGTGGAACCTCGTCCATGTTGATAATGTTCTCTGGCCGGATCTTTTTTTCAGCTATCTTGTTTTTACAATATGCACGGAAAGTAGCCAGCTTTTCTTGAAAGTCTTTAGGCAGTTGCTGTGAAATAGTCCGTGTGCGGATGGAGAGATTGCGTCTTTTCATGAACCGGATCCCTGTCGCTTAGTAGGAGCCATTTTGTGGTCTTTACAGATGTAAACACACAAAGGAAATGAAACGTACGGTAATATCCGCGCGCTTCTTCTTCTTCTACGCGGGCGGGTGGTTGCTTACAGTAGAAGAAGAAGCGCTTCCTCTTCTATGGGGGCGGGTGCTTACCTTGGCGGTTGCTTGCGTAGAAGAAGAAGCACTTCCTCTTCTACGGGGAAAAAAGATGGCGGCTGTTTACCGTAGTTGCGAGACCGAAACTTTATGAAAATGAATCTTAATATTAATCCATATATAAAGCGCACCGGGTTATAAGGCGCACTGTCAGCTTTTGAGAAAATTTGTGGTTTTTAGGTGCGCCTTATAGTGCGGAAAATACGGTATTGGTTGTTGAACTAAAAAATAAAGCACATTAAAAAAAAAAATGTTTTTGATGTATTTTGTCTCAATTGTTTTATTCAAGTCTTACAGGTTTTTATTTTCAACTTGCAGATTTTCAGATTCGGTTCTATTCCCCCCCACTTCCATCCTACTGTAGTCTGGTCTCATGCCCTCTGGTCTCATGCCAAGATGTGTCCAACGATAAGCTCAGAGGGTCAAAATATACAAATTGCATATTGTTTTTAAGACTGTACTGGAGAGGAGGCTACGCCGGATAGTCGAACCTCGGATTCAGGAGGAACAGTGTGGTTTTCGTCCTGGTCGTGGAACTGTGGACCAGCTCTATACTCTCGGCAGGGTCCTTGAGGGTGCATGGGAGTTTGCCCAACCAGTCTACATGTGTTTTGTAGACTTGGAGAAGGCATTCGACCGTGTCCCTCGGGAAGTCCTGTGGGGAGTGCTCAGAGAGTACGGGGTATCGGACTGTCTGATTGTGGCAGTCCGCTCCCTGTATGATCAGTGTCAGAGCTTGGTCCGCATTGTCGGCAGTAAGTCGGACACGTTTCCAGTGAGGGTTGGACTCCGCCAAGGCTGCCCTTTGTCACCCATTCTGTTCATAACTTTTATGGACAGAATTTCTAGGCGCAGTCAAGGCGTTGAGGGGATCTGGTTTGGTGGCTGCAGGATTAGGTCTCTGCTTTTTGCAGATGATGTGGTCCTGATGGCTTCATCTGGCCAGGATCTTCAGCTCTCACTGGATCGGTTCGCAGCCGAGTGTGAAGCGACTGGGATGAGAATCAGCACCTCCAAGTCCGAGTTCATGGTTCTCGCCCGGAAAAGGGTGGAGTGCCATCTCCGGGTTGGGGAGGAGATCTTGCCCCAAGTGGAGGAGTTCAAGTACCTCGGAGTCTTGTTCACGAGTGAGGGAAGAGTGGATCGTGAGATCGACAGGCGGATCGGTGCGGCGTCTTCAGTAATGCAGACGCTGTATCGATCCGTTGTGGTGAAGAAGGAGCTGAGCCGGAAGGCAAAGCTCTCAATTTACCGGTCGATCTACGTTCCCATCCTCACCTATGGTCATGAGCTTTGGGTTATGACCGAAAGGACAAGATCACGGGTACAAGCGGCCGAAATGAGTTTCCTCCGCCGGGTGGCGGGGCTCTCCCTTAGAGATAGGGTGAGAAGCTCTGCCATCTGGGGGGAGCTCAAAGTAAAGCCGCTGCTCCTCCACATTGAGAGGAGCCAGATGAGGTGGTTCGGGCATCTGGTCAGGATGCCACCCGAACGCCTCCCTAGGGAGGTGTTTAGGGCACGTCCGACCGGTAGGAGGCCGCGGGGAAGACCCAGGACACGTTGGGAAGACTATGTCTCCCGGCTGGCCTGGGAACGCCTCGGGGTCCCACAGGAAGAGCTGGACGAAGTGGCTGGGGAGAGGGAAGTCTGGGCTTCCCTGCTTAGGCTGCTTCCCCCGTGACCCGACCTCGGATAAGCGGAAGAGGATGGATGGATGGATGTAAATTGGTAGAATGTAGCTCGAGTGTTAGATTATTGTGCTTAAACAGCGCCTGTTGCTGGCGGTAGGTGGTAATGCAGGTTGCTGTAAGTGTGCCACGTCATTTTAATTGATCATCAAATGTTCACAGTCTGTTTATAGATTATATGTTGTAATTTATACATAACGATTGTTATTTGTTGTCAGCCCAAACTATACTTAAAGCGACAGTTTATAGCCAGAATTGCACTTTCAGTGTATTAATTGTATTTGAATGAGATGAGGTCCAGCTCATTGAACACACGTGGTGGTCAAGCAGCGTCTGTTCTCAATGGCTACTCGGCACCAATGCCTGCGTTGTATTCTGCTGTAGCAAACATTCACATCGCCAAAACGATACAAGTATCTTCAAGAAGGGTGTAAAAGTGCGACAATTTAGGAAACCACGACGACAAAGTGTCAAGGGAGCAGAGTTGAAGAAGGCGCAAGTTTACCGCATCGTTAAAAGTTTGATCCGCTTTAATATACTTTACTCGTTTAGTATTTCCCATTAAAGTATTATCTTTATATTTGTTTTTTCAACAAATAGAAACCAGAAAGTCAGAGTGAATGATACTTTGTCAGATAAAATACTTCTACGTCTCCCCTCTTGTTTATTTTGTAGACAAACGTGTCAGACCACATATATAATTACTGGCGATGATTGAGTAATTGTTACTTTGTTAAATGGATAAGCAGTTGAGGGTGTGGAGCTGACTGGTGCACTAGTTGGTCTACATGGACGCATTCCTCGCAAGTCCTATCATAAAATGCAAGCTTAGCCGAGCAACAAGGATGCATATTTATCCGGGAGAGTCCAGATACCAATTTCCTTGACCCAGTCACACACAAATAAGTTGTGGACCTCCATTATTTTCAGAGTTTTCACCTGTTCTGTCGTGTAGAATCACGTCAGATCGACAGAACCAAAGTATAAGGATCTATTCCATTGCACAGCTGGATTTGATGCTGGCATCTGCTTTTTCCAGGAAGATCTAGTTCCCTTTGTTTAGTCAGATAGTTCCCACGCTGCTTGCTGCACAACAGACATCTTGACTGTTGTGCAGCTGGTTCTCACTTCCGGGAAGAAGTCACTTTGTCAAAATACAAGCAATAAAAGGTCATTTGTCATTTTGATCTATTCATTTGATTGAACCCAAACCCTACTTTTCAGTATTTTACTCTTTTGTAAGATAGTTTGCTTTTATTTGAGAGACATTATGTCAATGCTGTGTAGTCTTTCCTTTGTTATTGGTTTCGCTTATGGTGCCAAAAACGATACAAGAGAAAAAAAACACTTCAAAGCCTCAATGTGTATTTCAAGGATCAATATGAAGTTTCCTTCATATGTATAAAACCATATTTTACCATCAATTCAACTTTTTTTTTAATGTACCTTACATTTAAGTTGTTCTACTTTTCCTTACCAATTTTTATTAGTTACACTCAAACTATTAATCAAAGCAAAAGAATATGAATCAAAGCTTCTTTCTACCTTCGGGTACAAAGAAAGAAATATGACCTTGAACTTGAACTTTGATTAATGGTTGCATCACTAGAAAGTATAACAAACATCATGTTATGAAACACAAATATTATACATCATAATTAAGGGTGACAGTTATCTCATAGCAGTTAGCTGGTCAAGATTAAAGAGTGATGAAAACTACCTGAAGAAGTTTCTAGTTAGTTGTCCGCTCCAAGAGGCAAACTTTTGCTGGTGTGAAGAGATTGGAAGGCAGACGGAGAATGAGGAGACTTTCACTGGAAGAAGAATCCTCTCTGTTGAAAGTTAAAAGAGTCATTGAATGAAAAGTCAAATCAAATCAAGCTTTATTTATAAAGCACTTTTCATACATAAAAGAAATGCAAAGTTAAAAACAATACCCCGGTGACCCATATTCCCCATTATCACGTACGTACGCACGGACACACATACCAAACACAAACACACACAACATACACACATATGCAACTATATGGACCAATGATTGCATGGCTGAGTACAGAGGAGCCAGGTGAGTAAACACTATCACATCTGCACCAGGAGGTCATCAGACCATGGCCACCAGGACCCTGACACAAAGCACGGCCCATAACCCCTGAGGCAGATGGATCATCTGAGGAGCGTTGGAAAATAAAAATAATACAACTTGTAAAATAGTAAGAAGCATGTGTAGAAATAAACAATAAAATAGAAAATACATTTAAAAATATATATATATTTATATCTATATATATATACATATATATAAATATACATATATATAAATATACATATATATATATATATATATATATATATATATATTTATATCTATACATATACATGAATCCAGATGGATCTCTAATACAATCCCCAAAGAGGGCACTTTAAGTTGATGATTACTTCTATGTGTAGAAATCTTTATTTATAATTGAATCACTTGTTTATTTTTCAACAAGTTTTTAGTTATTTTTATCTTTTTTTCCAAATAGTTCAAGAAAGACCACTACAAATGAGCAATACTTTGCACTCTTATACAATTTAATAAATCAGAAACTGATGACATAGTGCTGTATTTTACTTCTGTATCTCTTTTTTTCAACCAAAAATGCTTTGCTCTGATTAGGAGGTACTTGAATTAAAAAAAAATTCAAAGGGGGTACATCACTGAAAAAAGGTTGAGAACCACTGGTGTAGTTGGTGAGTGACATCCTGGACTATTGTGTTTGCCAGTCGAGTGATGGACCTGTGGTTTAAATCTGAAATGTTGGGTGTGGGTAGGCCGATGATTTTAGCTGCAATGTTTGTAATGCGTGTGAGTTTGGTCCGGTTAGTTACAGAAAGCATGGTGAAAAAACATGTGTATATATATATATAGTACTTTATTGTATATATTTATATATATACTGTATATATATATATATATATATATAGCTAGAATTCTCTGAAAGTCAAGTATTTATTTTATTTATATATATATATGTATATATATATATATATATATATATATATATATATATATAAAGAAATACTTGAATTTCAATAAATTCTAGCTGTAAATATACTCCTCCACCCAAGTCAAGCATTTAAAATGCATTTGTTAAATAATGTTACCTTAGTGACTTACATTTACTGCCAGCATGTTGTTGTTCTTCTTCTTCTTCCTTCTTTCATTTCTTTTAATCTAATGGTGCCTTTCTTCTGCTTCTTCACTCCTTTATAGTCCCAGCACATGAAGTTGCCAGATGGGAAATGACACATTATCGCAACAGACGCTTATTTTGTCATGTTTTGAGGAATATTATCGTACATACCAAATTAAACCTTGCGCCAGACCACCTGTTACAGTAAAAACTTTACCACAGAATACTTTTATTGCAGGTTTATGTCTTAATAAACCCATAATGTCGCCAAAAGAAGCTCCCCACCTTTCTGTAAAGAGTCACGTGAGTTTGTGTTTGCTAATATCATGTTTGTGTTTGCTAATATCATGTTTGTGTTTGCTAATAGCCATGTGTCGAACACTTACAATTATTGTACCTTTTTGGTTTTATTTTAACGATTGTTTCAATGAGGGTCTGAAATAGTCATAAAATTACACAGATTATCGTACGTCTGGCAACGCAGATATGGCCAATACCAGGAAGTGTCGGTATAGCTGCATGATACTTTGCTATTTCTATTCTCTATATTTATATATTTATATTCTCTATATTTATATATTTATATTCTCTATATTTATATATTTCTATTTTCTATACTTATATATTTCTACTCTCTATATTGATATATTTATATTCTCTATATTTATATTCTCTATATTGATATATTTATATTCTCTATATTTATATGTTCTATATTTATATTCTCTGTATTTACATATTTATATGTTCTATATTTCTATTCTCTATATTTATATATTTATATTCTCTATATTTATATATTTATATTCTCTATATTTATATATTTCTATTTTCTATACTTATATATTTCTATTCTCTCTATTTATATATTTCTATTTTCTATATTTATATATTTATATTCTCTCTATTTATATATTTATATTTTCTATACTTATATATTTCTACTCTCTATATTGATAAATTTATATTCTCTATATTTATATTCTCTATATTTATATATTTATATTCTCTATATTTATATGTTCTATATTTATATTCTCTGTATTTATATATTTATATGTTCTATATTTCTATTCTCTATATTTATATATTTATATTCTCTATATTTATATTCTCTATATTTATATATTTATATTTTCTATACTTATCTATTTCTATTCTCTCTATTTATATATTTCTATTTTCTATATTTATATATTCATATTCTCTCTATTTATATATTTATATTTTCTATACTTATATATTTCTACTCTCTATATTGATATATTTATATTCTCTATATTTATATTCTCTATATTTATATATTTATATTCTCTATATTTATATGTTCTATATTTATATTCTCTGTATTTATATATTTATATGTTCTATATTTCTATTCTCTATATTTATATATTTATATTCTCTATATTTATATATTTGTATTCTCTATATTTATATATTTATATTTTCTATACTTATATATTTCTATTCTCTCTATTTATATATTTCTATTTTCTATATTTATGTATTTATATTCTCTCTTTTTATATATTTATATTTTCTATACTTATATATTTCTACTCTCTATATTGATATATTTATATTCTCTATATTTATATTCTCTATATTTATATGTTCTATATTTATATTCTCTGTATTTATATATTTATATGTTCTATATTTCTATTCTCTATATTTATATATTTATATTCTCTATATTTATATATTTATATTCTCTATATTTATATATTTCTATACTTATATATTTCTATTCTCTCTATTTATATATTTCTATTTTCTATATTTATATATTTATATTCTCTCTATTTATATATTTATATTTTCTATACTTATATATTTCTACTCTCTATATTGATATATTTATATTCTCTATATTTATATTCTCTATATTTATATTCTCTGTATTTATATATTTATATGTTCTATATTTCTATTCTCTATATTTATATATTGTTACATTGTTTACAGGGACGGGGGCAAACGCCAATGATGTAAATAGGAAACAATAATATGTTTTCTTTTAGTTATTTTGCACCATTGACTATATTTTGCAAATAAAGTATAAAATATTGTAAAAATGCGTTGATGACACACATGTTTTGTTTGCCTGAAATACTTGTGGTATCAGCAATACTGTTCCTGTAGCAAATTGTTATCAAATCGATATCACACACACAGGTTTTGTCCTTTTATGTATCGGTACATTTATTTGCTTCAATCTGCTGACAAAATGTCTCCTGTATTGTGCACAAAAATACTGCTCTTATGACACGTCCATCCATCCATCCATTTGCTACCGCTTGTCCTTATGACAGGTCTTACACAGTAAAAGGTAAAGCATGGTTGTGGTTGCCAAGTCCTTTTTACCGTCAGAATCACATGAACAAAAAATAAAACAAAGAAAGAGATCATTTAGGGCATAGCTGAAGTATTTCCTGGTAAACACTGAAGGATGACGTGAAACGAAACTCAAAGTAAAAATCTCCTCTCTTGGTTTCAGTCTTTAGAATACTAACTGCCACATAAAGTGTGCTTGAGGTAAGTGTGGTATAGTTTTCTTCTCTGCAAGGTGAGATGATGATGACTTTGACAGCCAGAAGGAAGAACTACAGCAGACTAATCATTGCAATGTGTTTGCTGGCCCTATTAGGCCCTAAAGTCAACCCCTTTTTCGTTTCATTTCGTTCCCATGCCTGGGCACTAAAAGATATTTTGGTTTTCAATGAGAAAAAAAAATTTCTCCACTTGACATCCAGGAGTATTTTTTTAATTAGTGTTTAAAGGCGGGACTACAGGTAAAAGCCAGTAGATTAGAATATTTTGAAAAACTTGATTTATTTCAGTAATTGCATTCAAAAGGTGTAACTTGTACATTATATTTATTCATTGCACACAGACTGATGCATTCAAATGTTTATTTCATTTAATTTTGATGATTTGAAGTGGCAACAAATGAAAATCCAAAATTCCGTGTGTCACAAAATTAGAATATTACTTAAGGCTAATACAAAAAAGGCCAACTGAAAAGTATGAAAATGAAAAATATGAGCATGTACAATACTCAATACTTGGTCGGAGCTCCTTTTGCCTCAATTACTGCGTTAATGCGGCGTGGCATGGAGTCGATGAGTTTCTGGCACTGCTCAGGTGTTATGAGAGCCCAGGTTGCTCTGATAGTGGCCTTCAACTCTTCTGCGTTTTTGGGTCTGGCATTCTGCATCTTCCTTTTCACAATACCCCACAGATTTTCTATGGGGCTAAGGTCAGGGGAGTTGGCGGGCCAATTTAGAACAGAAATACCATGGTCCGTAAACCAGGCACTGGTAGATTTTGCGCTGTGTGCAGGCGCCAAGTCCTGTTGGAACTTGAAATCTCCATCTCCATAGAGCAGGTCAGCAGCAGGAAGCATGAAGTGCTCTAAAACTTGCTGGTAGACGGCTGCGTTGACCCTGGATCTCAGGAAACAGAGTGGACCGACACCAGCAGATGACATGGCACCCCAAACCATCACCCAACCATGCAAATTTTGCATTTCCTTTGGAAATCGAGGTCCCAGAGTCTGGAGGAAGACAGGAGAGGCACAGGATCCACGTTGCCTGAAGTCTAGTGTAAAGTTTCCACCATCAGTGATGGTCCACTCTGTTTCCTGAGATCCAGGGTCAACGCAGCCGTCTACCAGCAAGTTTTAGAGCACTTCATGCTTCCTGCTGCTGACCTGCTCTATGGAGATGGAGATTTCAAGTTCCAACAGGACTTGGCGCCTGCACACAGCGCAAAATCTACCCGTGCCTGGTTTACGGACTATGGTATTTCTGTTCTAAATTGGCCCGCCAACTCCCCTGACCTTAGCCCCATAGAAAATCTGTGGGGTATTGTGAAAAGGAAGATGCAGAATGCCAGACCCAAAAACGCAGAAGAGTTGAAGGCCACTATCAGAGCAACCTGGGCTCTCATAACACCTGAGCAGTGCCAGAAACTCATGGACTCCATGCCACGCCGCATTAACGCAGTAATTGAGGCAAAAGGAGCTCCAACCAAGTATTGAGTATTGTACATGCTCATATTTTTCATTTTCATACTTTTCAGTTGGCCAACATTTCTAAAAATCCCTTTTTTGTATTAGCCTTAAGTAATATTCTAATTTTGTGACACACGGAATTTTGGATTTTCATTTGTTGCCACTTCAAATCATCAAAATTAAATGAAATAAACATTTGAATGCATCAGTCTGTGTGCAATGAATAAATATAATGTACAAGTTACACCTTTTGAATGCAATTACTGAAATAAATCAAGTTTTTCAAAATATTCTAATTTACTGGCTTTTACCTGTATTTCTTGCTTGGCGGAACAATATTTTCGTTCCAAGAGGTGACGTTTTTGTCACGTGCTTCACATTCGACCAATCAGGTAGCCGCGCGGATCCAAGATGGCGATGTCAACAACGTCTAGCGATGAAGAGGAAAATACTCTAAAACACCTTCAAAAAGTTGGAAAAGAACAACAAAATATGCTACATGCATGTTACGTCTGTTGGGAATGAAGAGGTGCCAGGATAAAGCAAGACAGTAGTGTAACCTATTTTTATGGGCGTTCCTCTTTGTGATGTTAAGTTCCTGTGAGCTCTTATTTTGAAGGCGCTAAGAGCGGAAGTGATGACACGTTGTAGTGGAGCGGAGGTTTTTGAAAATAAAGAAAATAAAGTGGTCCTCGTGTAAAACTGGAGCCTCCGTGTTTGTTTTTTAGTAGTTTTATACAGTATAGGCGACATTTATAAACCATTGGTTACAGCAGCATTCTCTTACATATTGAAGACAGAGACTGTGTGGCCATGGAGGTGCGGTACTGTCACCCCCCCCCCATTTACTTCCGGGGTCATTTCCTTTTACTTACGTCATTTCCTCTTACGTCATTGACAGCGATCATCCATCCATCCATCCATCTTCTTCCGCTTATCCGAGGTCGGGTCGCGGGGGCAGCAGCCTAAGCAGGGAAGCCCAGACTTCCCTCTCCCCAGCCACTTCGTCCAGCTCCTCCCGGGGGATCCCGAGGCGTTCCCAGGCCAGCCGGGAGACATAGTCTTCCCAAAGTGTCCTGGGTCTTCCCCGCGGCCTCCTACCGGTCGGACGTGCCCTAAACACTGCCCTAGGGAGGCGCTCGGGTGGCATCCTGACCAGATGCCCGAACCATTTTTATAAAATGTATTACATTTTAGACGATTTCTCTTAGTTATTATTTCTCCGGCTGTAGAAAAGAGCCGCTCACAGGGCACAGAGGAGGCGACACAGTTGGCGTATCGGTCACGTGACCAAAACAGCTCATGATCGGTCACGTGACTTTCTAAAAGCGGTACGCGCACCGACACAGGGTTTCGCTCTATGAGCTCGACGCATGCGCCGATGCATCGGTGTTGCCGGACCCATCACTAAACCACGCCATAGTCCAAGTCGTTGTCATGACTTGGACTTTGGCTTGGTTTGTTCTCCTGTGGTGCAAATGAACTGGACTGGTCAAGGCTTGAAGGTGGGTACATGATTTATTTTAAACTATCAAAAAAGGAATAAACAAAAAGCGCGCACAGTGGCGGAGAATACAACTAGACTTTAAACACAAAACTTGCACATTGGCAGAAACTATGAACAATTAAACAAAACACTAACTGTGGCTTAACAAACAAAAACTTACTTGGCATGGAACCGGCATGAAAAAAAGAGTAGCAAGGGTCATCAGGGTGTGGAGAGTGTGCAGGAGCATAAATGTGGTGATGTCGTCAGAACGAACAACAGAAAATGAATGAACTTAAATACTATGGACATGATTAGTGAAAGCAGGTGCGTGACTCGAAACGTGAAACAGGTGCGTGACGTGACAGGTGAAAACTAATGGTTGCTATGGTGACAAGAGTGCACAATGAGTCCAAACGTGGAACAGGTGCGTGACGTGACAGGTGAAACTAATGGTTGCTATGGTGACAAAACAAAACAAAAGTGCACAAAAAGTCCAAAATTTAAACCGAACATTACTAAAACAAAACATGATCACACAGACATGACAGTCGTGACAATTTTGAAGTGTTTTTTTTTTTTCATTTTTTTTGTATGTTTCATGGTTTCAATTCAAATTAAAGTATACCAATGCTAAAATACTTGTCTTAAATGTTAGGTACATGTATTAATGTCAATTTGTGGGAGAGATTCTGTTTCCAGAATGAATGCAAATACATTTACAAGAAAAAACAGCTGCATAAGATTTTCGTTTTTTAGTTATTCCTATTTTTATACATTTATGGCTCTTAAAAAAAAACACCAGGATATTTTGCGGAGAACTTTTAACCTAATGTCCACAATGGCATTGTCTATGCAAAAAAAAGAGTAGTGCCCAGACGTGGGAACGAAAATCACTTTCTTGCAACTTTTTCCTGGTTCACCTTATGGCCTAGGGAGGAAGATGTGGTAATGCAGTTAATCACCTGCAGTTCTACCTCACACCACAAGGGGGCGTGCTTAGCTTATTTGTCTTAGCACAGAATACACTTATTGAGCATGAAGTGTCCTGCCTTGTGTGTATAAACCAGAGCTGGTTCAGAACATGACCCACTATATAACCCACTAAGTTATCACACTTGTGGTCTACAACATGTGATGATGGTCAAAGGTTTGCATAGATGATGTTTTGCAGAGCACCTGAGGCGGGGCCTCACCTGCCATCATGGAAAGAAAAAAATAATAATTAAATTGTTATATGTATCCAGTGATTATACAATAAAGTTATTTTCCATTTAACTTCACCAGTTTTACATTATTTGTATTCAAAATCGCTGAATTTTCACATTTGCCGTTCAAATACTGAGAAGAGACTTGCGGTGAGGCAGCAGCCAGTTGAGCCTCACCATGGATTGCGCAATGACTCGGCTAACTGCTGGCCTGCTGTGCAGTGAGACCGTACTGCTATATGAATTATATTATACATTTCCATAGTTTAGTTAGCTGAGGTATATAATGTACAGTGTATTTTGTCAACAACTGTATGTGTGTAACGTATTTCTTGTGCTGAGCAATCATAAAACGGCTGTGAAGATGCACTGGGTGAGGCTCGCAGTAATCCCGCCTCATGGTGATAGAGGGCGCTAGTGATCCCAGAGATCATTTTTGCGACTACTCGGCTGCAGATTAAGTGACAACAAGCAGCAACAGTTAGCAGCGATCGTTTATTTTTTCCTCTCGCCTGGACTTTTAACATGGAGGATTACATATCTAAAATAAAACAGTTTTCTAAACTGGACTTTCAATGGAAGCAGGAGGTAATAATTAAAGGAAGATCTCCATCGAGACAGAGAGACTTTTAAAACTGAAGAAAGATAAGGAAGACTTGTTATCAATGCTTTTGTTCAGAAAGAGCAGCGCATGGACTTCATTTATAAGTAAAGGTAAGACCATAATAAAGTTTTTTTTTTTATTAAATGTGCTTTTTTGTGTGCTACAGTTTGTATGTGTAAAGCTAAAGTTAAGTTAAAGTAGCAATGATTGTCACACACACACTAGGTGTGGTGAAATTTGTTCTCTGCATTTGACCCATCCCCTTGATCACCGTCTGGGAGGTGAGGGGAGCAGTGAGCAGCAGCGGCGCCGTGCCCGGGAATAATTGTTGGTGATTTAACCCCCAATTCCAAGCCTTGATGCTGAGTGCCAAGCAGGGAAGAATGCTGGTATGAGCTTTTAAACATAACCCGTTAACTGCTGCCAATCAAATGGTGAATAAGATACTCTTTAGGGTTCATATGTTTGTAAATCTGACTGTGATGAAGTCAGTGCCGCACGTCACTGGTTCAGGATACGCCGTTGTGTGGGCGGTTCTATTTATGTGGCTCCACTTTGACATCCCCGTCATCCATCTTGTAGTTTTTAGCGTTTCCATTGGAACGATACGCTACTTTGTTTTACAAATGGCAACAGCGGAGGAATGCATGTGCATGTACAAAAAAAAAGAACTTAGTGACTACGGCGTCAGACTACAATGGCGGACTCGCGCAAAGCACTTTGGGTAAATGTCTACCATATATGGAGATATCGCTGACGTCACACTTGGGAAAAAAAGGTCACAAATTGGGCAAATTCCAAGCGGCTTGTTTCAATTTCAATCGCATTATTTATTAATATTAATATTAATAATACAATTTCAATTGTATTATTTATTGTACTTTTTATGATGATGATTATTATTTTCATTATTATTATTATTTCATTACTATTAGTATCACTACTGTTATTATTATCAGTAATTTCATTATTATTATCATAGTTATTATCATTAATTTAAATTATTATTTTCATTATTTTTGTAATTATTATTTTCATGGTTATTCTTATTGTTTGTATTACTAATATTATCATCATTATTACGATTATTAATTGCATTATTATTATTATCATTCATTTTAATATTTTCATTATTTTCATTATTACTATTATGATTATTATTATTAATTGTATTGTAATATTATTATTGTAATTAATTTCAATTCTATTTTTATAATTGTCATCATTACTATTTTCATTATTATTCATTGTATTATTATTATCATCATTATTACTATTTTTATTTTATTATTATTATCATTAGTATTAATATTATTATTATTATTAGATTAAATTGTATTATTTACTGTAATTTTTATGATTATTACTATTATTTTCATTATTATTATTATTCTTGTATTACTATTATTATCACTACTATTATTATTATCAGTAATTTAATTCTTATTATCATTGTTATCATTAGTTTAAATTGTTATTATTTTTATTATTTTTGTAATTGTAATTATTATTTTTATGGTTATTATTATTATTTGTATTACTAATATTATCATCATTATTATTAATTATTATGATTATTAATTTCATTATTATTATCATTCATTTTAATATTTTCATAATTACTATTGTGATCATTGTTATTATTAATTTTATTGTAATATTATTATTGTCATTAATTTCAATTGTATTTTTATAATTTTCATCATTAATATTTTCATTATTATTTTATTACTATTTGTATCGTTATTATTAATTGTATTATTATTATTATCATTATTACTATTTTATTTTATTATTATTAGCATTATCATTATTAATAATATTATTAATTTCAATTTTATTATTTACCGTAATTTTTATGATTATTACTATAATTTTCATTATTATTTTAGTACTATGATTATCACTACTATTATTATAATCATTAATTTAATTCTTATTATCATTGTTTGTTATCATTAGTTTAAATGGTTTTTTATTTTCATTATTTTTGTAATTATTATTTTCATGGTTATTATTATTATTTGAATTACTAATATTATCATCATTATTTTTATTAGTACTATTATTATTAATTTCATTATTATCATTCATTTAAATATTTTCATTATTACGAATGTGATCATTATTATTATTAATTTTATTGTAATATTATTATTGTTATTATTAATTGTATTATTATTATCATCATAATTATTACAAATGTATTTTATTATTGTTAGCATTATCATTGTTATTTATATTATTAATTTCTATTTGATTATTTACAGTAATTTTTATGATTATTACTATTATTTTCATTATCATTAATTTTATTTTATTACTATTATTACCACTACTATTATTATTATCATCAGTAATTTAATTCTTATTATCATTGTTGTTATCATTAGTTTAAATTATTATTTTCATTATTTTTGTAGTTATTATTTTAATGATTATTATTATTATTTGTATTACTAATATTATCATCATCATTATTATTATTAATTTCATTATTATTATTATCATTCATTTTTATTTATTTTTTCATTATTAGTACTATGATCATTATTATTTTATTGTTTTTTGGGACTTGTGCAGATCCCAAATACACCAAAAAAGGCAAACAAGGCATAGCAAGTCCTCTTTAAGCTTAACCACAATAATGACATATTAAAAAAAAAGGCTAAACTTTCCTCTGTTTGCATGTGCTTTACACACTTTTTCCCTCCCCCTTTAGTGTGCACACCCTCTCTCCCTTTCCTTTCTTCGCACTGACCCCAGCAGGCCTTTTGTTGGGGAACAAAGAATGTTCAGGCATCTGTTTTCAGCAGGAATAAAGACGCCGGGACAGATGGAGGGAGTGTCGGAGCTATGAAGCACAGCTCCATTGACCTGATCAGTGGGAGTCAAAGTGCCACACAAACTGTTCACACAGCAACACTAAAATAGGATAGCGCTGCCACAAAGCTATATTTTTGTGTCACGACAACAAAAGGTTGTGTTTCTCTAAAATGTCCTTAAGCCATCAACACTGTTGACATTTGCAATACTTTGTGACTTTGTTTTGTCAAGGTGGTTCTGGTATTTCCTGTATATCCTGCTCAGCCACCTAGACGGGCCGCTCCCTCCCTCACTTGGACCTCTCTCGGAATCTTCCGCCGCAGCTTGCAGAGACCCCACTGCACCGCCAGGCTGAGTGTACTGTACAATCCTGCATAATGCATCAGGATGTGACGTCCTCAACGTGCCATTAGTGAGGATAAATAAGTCATGGTTTGGCCCAGAAAGGAAACGAGGCCATATCAGCCAGGACTCCTTTGTGGGACAAATCCCTGCTTCTTGGAAAACATTACAGCCATAATATTTTGGAACACTTTGTTTATTTGCATAGGAGGAATGCAGCATGAGCCCCACCTGGAATTAGTAACTGCAGTCTATTGTTTTTTTCTAAAGTCACCCCTAGTTCACTTTGTTGCTTTATTATCATTGTCATTATTCTCAATAATCACCCAAAATGTGAATCCAAGCACCATCCATCCATCCATCTTCTTCCGCTTATCCGAGGTCAGGTCGTGGGGGTAGCAGCTTAAGCAGGGAAGCCCAGACTTCCCTCTCCCCAGCCACTTCGTCCAGCTCCTCCCGGGGGATCCCGAGGCGTTCCCAGGCCAGCCGGGAGAGATAGTCTTCCCAGCGTGTCCTGGGTCTTCCCCGTGGCCTCCTACCGGTCGGACGTGCCCGAAACACCTTCCTAGGGAGGCGTTCGGGTGGCATCCTGACCAGATGCCCGAACCACCTCATCTGGCTCCTCTCCATGTGGAGGAGCAGCGGCTTTACTTTGAGCTCCCCCCGGATGACAGAGCTTCTCACCCTATCTCTAAGGGAGAGCCCCGCCACCCGGCAGAGGAAACTCATTTGGGCCGCTTGTACCCGTGATCTTGTCCTTTCGGTCATGACCCAAAGCTCTTGACCATAGGTGAGGATGGGAATGTAGATCGACCGGTAAATCGAGAGCTTTGCCTTCCGGCTCAGCTCCTTCTTCACCACAACGGATCGATACAGCGTCCGCATTACTGAAGACGCCGCACCGATCCGCCTGTCGATCTCACCATCCACTCTTCCCCCACTCGTGAACAAGACTCCGAGGTACTTGAACTCCTCCACTTGGGGCAAGATCTCCTCCCCAACCCGGAGATGGCACTCCACCCTTTTCCGGGAGAGAACCATGGACTCGGACTTGGAGGTGCTGATTCCCATCCCAGTCGCTTCACACTCGGCTGTGAACCGATCCAGTGAGAGCTGAAGATCTTGGCCAGATGAAGCCATCAGGACCACATCATCTGCAAAAAGCAGAGACCTAATCCTGCAGCCACCAAACCAGATCCCCTCAACGCCCTGACTGCGCCTAGAAATTCTGTCCATAAAGGTTATGAACAGAATGGGTGACAAAGGGCAGCCTTGGCGGAGTCCAACCCTCACTGGAAACGTGTCCGACTTACTGCCGGCAATGCGAACCAAGCTCTGGCACTGATCATACAGGGAGCGAACTGCCACAATAAGACAGTCCGTTACCCCATACTCTCTGAGCACTCCCCACAGGATTTCCCGAGGGACATGGTCGAATGCCTTCTCCAAGTCCACAAAGCACATGTAGACTGGTTGGGCAAACTCCCATGCACCCTCAAGGACCCTGCCGAGAGTATAGAGCTGGTCCACAGTTCCACGACCAGGACGAAAACCACACTGTTCCTCCTGAATCCGAGGTTCGACTATCCGGCGTAGCCTCCTCTCCAGTACACCTGAATAGACCTTACCGGGAAGGCTGAGGAGTGTGATCCCACGATAGTTGGAACACACCCTTCGGTTCCCCTTCTTAAAGAGAGGAACCACCACCCCGGTCTGCCAATCCAGTGGTACCGCCCCCGATGTCCACGCGATGTTGCAGAGTCTTGTCAACCAAGACAGCCCCACAACATCCAGAGCCTTAAGGAACTCCGGGCGGATCTCATCCACCCCCGGGGCCTTGCCACCGAGGAGCTTTTTAACTACCTCGGCAACCTCAGCCCCAGAAATAGGAGAGCCCACCACAGATTTGAATCCAAGCACAAGCTATAAAATGTTCTTAATTTCAAGATCCTAAAGCAGACCTGGGCAAAATAGTGTGGCCCCTTGTGATTTTCAATCCAGCCCGCTGGACTTTCTACATCATTTTTTTAATAATAATAATACAAACCCCGTTTCTATATGAGTTGGGAAATTGTGTTAGATGTAAATATAAACAGAATACAATGATTTGCAAATCATTTTCAAGCCATATTCAGTTGAATATGCTACAAAGACAACATATTTGATGTTCAAACTGATAAACTTTGCAAATAATCATTAACTTTAGAATTTGATGCCAGCAACACGTGCCAAAGAAGTTGGGAAAGGTGGCAATAAATACTGATAAAGTTGAGGAATGCTCATCAAACACTTATTTGGAACATCCCACAGGTGAACAGGCAAAATGGGAACAGGTGGGTGCCATGATTGGGTATAAAAGTAGATTCCGTGAAATGCTCAGTCATTCACAAACAAGGATGGGGCGAGGGTCACCACTTTGTCAACAAATGCGTGAGCAAATTGTTGAACAGTTTAAGAAAAACCTTTCTCAACCAGCTATTGCAAGGAATTTAGGGATTTCACCATCTACGCTCCGTAATATCATCAAAGGGTTCAGAGAATGTGGAGAAATCACTGCACGTAAGCGGCTAAGCCCGTGACCTTCCATCCCTCAGGCTGTACTGCATCAACAAGCGATATCAGTGTTTAAAGGATATCACCACATGGGCTCAGGAACACTTCAGAAACCCACTGTCAGTAACTACAGTTGGTCGCTACATCTGTAAGTGCAAGTTAAAACGCTCCCATGCAAGGCGAAAACCGTTTATCAACAACACCCAGAAACTCCCTTGTCTTCGCTGGGCCTGAGCTCATCTAAGATGGACTGATACAAAGTGGAAAAGTGTTCTGTGGTCTGACGAGTCCACATTTCAAATTGTTTTTGGAAACTGTGGACGTCGTGTCCTCCGGACCAAAGAGGAAAAGAACCATCCGGATTGTTCTAGGGTGAAAGTGTAAAAGGCAGCATGTGTGATGGTATGGGGGTGTATTAGTGCCCAAGACATGGGTAACTTACACATCTGTGAAGGCACCATTAATGCTGAAAGGTACATACAGATTTTGGAGCAACATATGTTGCCATCCAAGCAACGTTACCATGGACGCCCCTGCTTATTTCAGCAAGCCACGTGATACATCAACGTGGCTTCATAGTAAAAGAGTGCGGGTACTAGACTGGCCTGCCTGTAGTCCAGACCTGTCTCCCATTGAAAATGTGTGGCGCATTATGAAGCCTAAAATAGCACAAGGGAGACCCCCGGACTGTTGAACAACTTAAGCTGTACATCAAGCAAGAATGGGAAAGAATTCCACCTGAGAAGCTTCAAAAATGTGTCTCCTCAGTTCCCAAACGTTAACTGAGTGTTGTTAAAAGGAAAGGCCATGTAACACAGTGGTGAACATGCCCTTTCCCAACTACTTTGGCACGTGTTGCAGCCATGAAATTCTAAGTTAATTATTATTTGCAAAAAAAAAAAAAAAAATGTTTATGAGTTTGAACATCAAATATGTTGTCTTTGTAGCATATTCAACTGAATATGGCTTGAAAAGGATTTGCAAATCATTGTATTCCGTTTATATTTACATCTAACACAATTTCCCAACTCATATGGAAACGGGGTTTGTAGATTTTATTTGTAAAAAGCACTTTATATTGAGTAAACAACCTCAAAGTGCTACAGTGTATTACAAATAAATAAATACAAAGAGAATAAAAAAATAAATAAAAATAAAAACTAGAACAGCCAAATAGCTAAAACTAGTATGTATATATCTAAAAAAAAAGGCTTCTTTTTTTTTTTTTAAAGAAGGGTTTTTAAGCCTTTTTTTTTTAAAAGCATCCACAGTCTGTGGTGACCTCAGGTGGTCAGGGAGAGCATTCCACAGACTGGGAATGGCGGAACAGAAAGCCCGGTCTCCCATTTTTAGACCTTTACCATCAAAACTTTAGTCACCATCATGATGTGCAGTGATGTTTTTAAATGACTGCAAATCTGGAACTATAGAAAGTATTTCAATGGTCGAAATCTGCACTTTTGAGTGTTATAGGAGTTATTACGGTAATCTAGGTCACAGCAGCTCAGACCAGGAACAAAGCAGAGTGGGCGGGGCTTGTTTACGGATCAGCCAGCCCCAAACACGTGTGGATAAAAGTGATAATATATCATATTGTAGGTGTTTATTACACTTTGCATTCATATTTTTAACATTTTTGTTGCGTTTTGCTTGATTGTAAAAGATACACAACTATGGAGGAGTTGGTCTGATATGTTGTTAATATTCAGTGTTTTATTGTTCATAGCTAATATTGTAAATCCCACTTTCTTTATTTTCATGCACATTTTGGGTGTCCCATTCAGTCAAAAACTGTAAAATTCCATTCTGTTTTTTTGAAGTGGTCTGTCATAAAGTTTTTTAGAACTCTATGGGACATTGTCACTTTTGGTATTAGAGTTCCTGGAAAAAAGGGACTCAAACATGATGCATTTTCACAAATGTCCACTGCAGAGGACGCCACATGGCTCTCAGGAGGATCGACTAACATATCACAGTAAGAATGTTCCTTTGTGTTCTAAACCACAAAGCAATCGGTGTCATATCTAAAAATATATCTGTCTCATTAATAATAGAAAAATCAGTTGAAGAATATGCTGAAGGTCACAATTTGCCCTCTGGCTGCACTTTGGATATCTCTTTATGAACACATGAAGGGAGGTGTTGATTTATAACATTGTTGTTTTCTTTTTGGCTTCTAATATTTTGGTTAACTTTTAAAAACACAGGCGGGGTGAACTACATGAAGCAGTGAAAGGGTTATGTTGTACCTAATGTTATGACCTGCATGAGGCAGTGAAAGGGTTATGTTGTACCTAATGTTTTGACCTGCATGAGGCAGTGAAAGGGTTATGCTGTACCTAATGTTATGACCTGCATGAGGCAGTGAAAGGGTTATGTTGTACCTAATGTTATGACCTGCATGAGGCAGTGAAAGGGTTATGTTGTACCTAATGTTATGACCTGCATGAGGCAGTGAAAGGGTTATGTTGTACCTAATGTTATGACCTGCATGAGGCAGTGAAAGGGTTATGTTGTACCTAATGTTATGACCTGCATGAGGCAGTGAAAGGCTTATGTTGTACCTAATGTTTTGACCTGCATGAGGCAGTGAAAGGGTTATGTTGTACCTAATGTTATGACCTGCATGAGGCAGTGAAAGGGTTATGTTGTACCTAATGTTATGACCTGCATGAGGCAGTGAAAGGGTTATGTTGTACCTAATGTTATGACCTGCATGAGGCAGTGAAAAGGGTTATGTTGTACCTAATGTTATGACCTGCATGAGGCAGTGAAAGGGTTATGTTGTACCTAATGTTATGACCTGCGTGAGGCAGTGAAAGGGTTATGTTGTACCTAATGTTATGACCTGCATGAGGCAGTGAAAGGGTTATGTTGTACCTAATGTTATGACCTGCATGAGGCAGTGAAAGGGTTATGTTGTACCTAATGTTATGACCTGCATGAGGCAGTGAAAGGGTTATGTTGTACCTAATGTTATGACCTGCATGAGGCAGTGAAAGGGTTATGTTGTACCTAATGTTATGACCTGAGTGTTGCATGAGGCAGTGAAAGGGTTATGTTGTACCTAATGTTATGACCTGCGTGAGGTAGTGAAAGGGTTATGTTGTACCTAATGTTATGACCTGAGTGTTGCATGAGGCAGTGAAAGGGTTATGTTGTACCTAATGTTATGACCTGCATGAGGCAGTGAAAGGGTTATGTTGTACCTAATGTTATGACCTGCATGAGGCAGTGAAAGGGTTATGTTGTACCTAATGTTATGACCTGCATGAGGCAGTGAAAGGGTTATGTTGTACCTAATGTTATGACCTGCATGAGGCAGTGAAAGGGTTATGCTGTACCTAATGTTATGACCTGCATGAGGCAGTGAAAGGGTTATGTTGTACCTAATGTTATGACCTGCATGAGGCAGTGAAAGGGTTATGTTGTACCTAATGTTATGACCTGCATGAGGCAGTGAAAGGGTTATGCTGTACCTAATGTTATGACCTGCATGAGGCAGTGAAAGGGTTATGCTGTACCTAATGTTATGACCTGCATGAGGCAGTGAAAGGGTTATGTTGTACCTAATGTTATGACCTGCATGAGGCAGTGAAAGGGTTATGCTGTACCTAATGTTATGACCTGCATGAGGCAGTGAAAGGGTTATGTTGTACCTAATGTTATGACCTGCATGAGGCAGTGAAAGGGTTATGTTGTACCTAATGTTATGACTGAGTGTGGCATGAGGCAGTGAAAGGGTTATGTTGTACCTAATGTTATGACCTGCATGAGGCAGTGAAAGGGTTATGTTGTACCTAATGTTATGACCTGCATGAGGCAGTGAAAGGGTTATGTTGTACCTAATGTTATGACCTGCATGAGGCAGTGAAAGGGTTATGTTGTACCTAATGTTATGACCTGAGTGTTGCATGAGGCAGTGAAAGGGTTATGTTGTACCTAATGTTATGACCTGCATGAGGCAGTGAAAGGGTTATGTTGTACCTAATGTTTTGACCTGCATGAGGCAGTGAAAGGGTTATGTTGTACCTAATGTTATGACCTGCACGAGGCAGTGAAAGGGTTATGTTGTACCTAATGTTATGACCTGAGTTGTACGAGGCAGTGAAAGGGTTATGTTGTACCTAATGTTATGACTGAGTGTGGTATGAGGCAGTGAAAGGGTTAATTGTGTGCAGGCCAGCCTCCACTCTGATGTGTTCCAGTCCTGCCAGACCAGTCTGCTCTCAGCTCGGCTTCCTCTACGAAGTAGGGTCAGGGTTCTAGTACCTTCTACGTTGGGATCTCGAGAACTACTTGTGTCCGGTCAGGACATGCGGAGAGGCGGAGGCACATTTTGGTCTTCTTGCAGCAGCCACATTCTCCTCCTCGTCTTCGTGGTCGTCAGTTTGGGAGCGTGACGCTGCCAAGTCATGAAGGTAAGAGGAAGGCGGAAGCTCACATAGAAAATAGTCTTTTTCTCAAAGTTGACGGTGTAACTTTTTTTTTTTTTTGGAAGATTAACACAAAATGCTGAGTCATGGTGATGAACTTTTACCTCATCGACACATTTGACGCGACGTCATATAAAGACATTCTTGTGGGAATTATCGGGGAGACATAGTGCATTATGGGTAAAATTATAATCGGTATAAACCCAAATATGCGACTTCTACAGTAGCGAGGAGCTAGTTTGTTTATGTCAATAAATCGTCAAGACATGCTTGTAAGTCATGGTATTGCGCACAAAATTGTAAATGTTCCAAACAAATATATCTTTGAGATGTATGGCGTTTAACGTGTGTGCATGAGTCGGCGAAATAACAGGAAGTGCTTTTACCTGAAGTTCCGTGACGTCATCGCGTGACGGCAGGTAACCGACTGGCGAACTTTCGCCACGTGTCCTCAAATGTTGACGGTTTGGCGGCCAACACCTTGTTGAACAAAATAGTGAAGTATGTAAACAAGCGTAGAGATCTACACACCTGAGATTACAACGTGTTTCAAAAGTATCCAACATATCTTCTTTACTCGGAAAAAATAGCTACTATCGCTTAATAGGAAAAAAAAAAATGGTGCGGAAAAACGTCGCATTTTTGTTTTCCCGTGTTTGCTAATTAGCAGCCATAGACATCTTATAAGTAGACGCAGCATTGGCTGCTGTGACGCGAGAAATTGGGCCGCCATCTTGAAGTGGTGATGAGGAGCCGGCGAGCAGCCTAAACTTCAGCGTTTTCCTGCTCAAATGAGCGGACTGTTGAAAATAGGAATCGGGGGATTACTTTTCACAAGTAGGATTTAACCAGAGGTGGGTAGAGTAGCCAGAAATTGTACTCAAGTAAGAGTACTGTTACTTTAGAGATTTATTACTCAAGTAAAAGTAAGGAGTAGTCACCCAAATATTTACTTGAGTAAAAGTAAAAAGTATGTTGTAAAAAAACTACTCAAGTACTGAGTAACTGATGAGTAACATATACACACACATATATATATATATATATATATATATATATATATATACATACACACACACACATATATACATATATATACACACATATATATATATACATACATTGATATATACAGTATATAATTTATATATTTTTTTTTTGCCGTTTTTGTTTACATGTTAAAGGTGTTTTAATGAATATACATGCATGTTTAACACATATAGATTCCTTTCTTTCATGAAGACAAGAATATAAGTTGGTGTATTACCTGATTCTGATGACTTGCATTGATTGTAATCAGACAGTAGTGATGACAAACGTCCACGTTTTCAAATGGAGAAAAAAAAGTTCCTCCTTTCTGTCTAATACCACATGAAAGTGGTTGGTTTTTGGCTTCTTATTTGTCCAGCTTCCATATTCGTTTTTATACACTTTACAAGAAATACATTGGCGGCAAACTCCGTAGCTTGCTAGCTTGCTAGCTTGTTTGCGCAGGCTTTCGGAGACTCTTATTTTGAAAGCGCAGGCGCGATGGAGCGGCACTTTTATTGTGAAGACAGGAACTGTGCAGTCAGTCTTTAGGCTTTTGACGGTTGAAATAAAAAATGGTCTTTTTTCCTTCACACTTTTGATTGATTGATTGGAACTTGTATTAGTAGATTGCACAGTACAGTACATATTCCGTACAATTGACCACTAAATGGTAACACCCCAATAAGTTTTTCAACTTGTTTAAGTCAGGTCATGTGACCGCCTGGCTCTGTTTGATTGGTCCAACGTCACCAGTGACTGCATCTGATTGGTGGAACGGAGTGAACGTCACCAGTGACTGTATTTGTTGAAACGCAGGCACTATGAAGGTCATTCTGACAAAGAAAAACAAACAAAGCGTGCATTAACAGATCGATAAAAATTAGTAGCGAGTAGCGAGCTGAATGTAGATAAAAGTAGCGGAGTAAAAGTAGCGTTTCTTCTCTATAAATATACTCAAGTAAAAGTAAAAGTATGTTGCATTAAAACTACTCTTAGAAGTACAATTTATCCCAAAAGTTACTCAAGTAGATGTAACGGAGTAAATGTAGCGCGTTACTACCCACCTCTGGATTTAACATTAACGTTGTATTTTGTGAAAAGAATATTACCACAGAGTTGAGAAGGAGCAAAGATCTTCAATAGTACTGAAATAGGAGCCGCTAGCAAACAAGAGTATGACCATAATAGAATTGCTTGTCAATGAAATTAATTACATTTAAAAATGTCATACTTCAATAAAAACGTTGAAATAAATGATGAAGATAAAGATTGTAAAAGCCAACAGGTGTAAAAGTTAGGACCACAGTCCAGATTGTGTAGGGGGCGGGGTTTTGATTAATTGATTGAGACTTTTATTAGTAGACTGCACAGTGAAGTACATATTCCGTACAATTGACCACTAAATGGTAACACCCCAATAAGTTTTTCAACTTGTTTAAGTTGGGGTCCACTTACCGTATTTTCCGCACCATAAGGCGCCCTGGGTTAAAAGCCGCGCCTTCAATGAACGGCATATTTCAAAACTTTGTCCACCTATAAGCCGCCCCGTGTTGTAAGCCGCATCTAACTGCGCTAAAGGAATGTCAAAAAAACAGTCAGATAGGTCAGTCAAACTTTAATAATATATTAAAAACCAGCGTTCTAACAACTCTGTTCACTCCCAAAATGTACGCAAATGTGCAATCACAAACATACGTATATCAACATGGACAGAGCTGCGTGAAAAAAGCCACCCGGCCTCTTCGCGTAAACTTAAACTTACCTTAACCACTCGCTCATCTTTTCTTCATCCATCCCTTCGAGTTAGCTTTTATGATGACGCCGGCTGGAAAGGTCTCTTTTGGCAAGGTCTTCCTTTTGAATATCACCATGGGTGGAAGTTTCTGGCCATTAGCATGGCAAGCTAGAACCACAGTGAAGGATGACTTCTCATTCCCTGTGGTGCGAATATTCACCGTACGTGCTCCCGTTGTATCCACAGTGCGGTTCACAGGAATATCAGTTGCTGTGAAATAGTAATCCGTGTGCGGATGGAGAGATTGCGTCTTTTCATGAACCGGATCCTTGTCGCTTAGTAGGAGCCATTTTGTGGTCTTTACAGATGTAAACACACAAAGGAAATGAAACGTACGGTGATATCCGCGCACTTTTTCTTCTTCTACGCGGGCGGGTGGTTGCTTACAGTAGAAGAAGAAGCGCTTCCTGTTCTATGGGGGCGGGTGCTTATCTTGGCGGTTGCTTGCGTAGAAGAAGAAGCGCTTCCTGTTCTACCGGGAAAAAAGATGGCGGCTGTTTACCGAAGTTGCGAGACCGAAACTTTATGAAAATGAATCTTAATATTTATCCATATATAAAGCGCACCGGGTTATAAGGCGCACTGTCAGCTTTTGAGAAAATTTGTGGTTTTTAGGTGCGCCTTATAGTGCGGAAAATACGGTAAATTGATTCATGATACAAATATATACTATCATTTATACTATCATCATAATACAGTCATCACACAAGATAATCATCAGGGTGTATACATTGAATTATTTACCTTATTTACAATTCGGGGTGTGGGGGGAGGTTAGGTTTGGTTGTTATCATCAGTCATCAACAATTGAGAACAGAGAAATGGATATTGAAACAGTGTAGGACTGACTTGGTAGGATATGTACAGCAAGTAGTGGACATAGAGAGAGAGACATCAGAAGGCATAAGAAAAGTATCTACATTTGATTGTTTACATTTGATTATTAACAATCCGGGGAGGGTGTTAGTTTAGGGTTGAAGTTGCCTGGAGGTGTACTTTTATTGCGGTTTTGAAGGAGGATAGAGATGCCCTTTCTTTTAAACCTGTTGGGAGCGCATTCCACATTGATGTGGCATAGAAAGAGAATGAGTTAAGACCTTTATTAGATCGAAATCTGGGTAATATATGGGGGTTTGGTTTACAAACTTTCAGCTCCACCTAAAACAAAATTCACCAGCCGCCACTGATTATGATGCATTCTCATTTTAGGCAAAGTATAAGACAAGACTTTCTTAACAGTATAATTGTAACCAGGAATAAGTCTTCAAGTAACAATATTCAAAAACTAACATTGTTGGGTAAGACAGAATTTGGTTTTATTCTGAATCCAGTGAAACAGATTGGTGGTTTTAGCTCATATAAAGACTTTCAGGTGTTTATTTATGTTTATGTTTAAGTATTTGGCAGACGCTTTTATCCAAAACGACATACATAACAAATACATATAAAACAATCAGTGTAAACATGATCATTTAAGGGAAGAATGTAATAGAAAGTGTCAAGACAGAATAAACTCTCTGCTGCTGCAGCAACAGAGATACAGTCTATAAGATATATAGATATCTAATGTTCTTTATGTAGGATATACACATGTATATATAACCTAATCATATTGTTTCTTCAATTTAAATATAGCTGACCATTTTTTCCCCCTTCTCTGGGATTATATTCCCAGTTTTGATCTCGGATGTCTGGTCACTTATAGCATATAAGAATATTCTATTACTGTTAAGCAAACTATGAATACTAAAACATGTGTCCTTTATCATAGCTACACGTATGACAAAAAAGCGGATGAAAATCAGTGGTATTCAGTGAGGCAAGATGAATTAAATGCGCTGACAGTTCATTGCTCCTGCCAAATGAATTGTACTGAGTGGAGCGGATCACCACTCCAAGATGGCGGCCCCGCGTCTCGTCAGTAGCGCTCCATGCGCTGTACCCTTAGAAGATGTCTATGGGAATATACCTTTTATTTATGCAATGGTGACTCAGACAAAGAATGTAAAAAATAAATCAAACATAGCCCTGAAAGAAAAATTCAGAGTTTCTTACGGTCCTCTACAAAGTTGTTGAGTTCTTGCTAGGCATTAGGCTAAGCTAGCTAAATGGCCAACAATAAAACTTTTTCATTAAGACCGGTTTTCATTTTAAGGACAAGTCATCATTTTGACAGGCATTGGAAATAATTACTACCATTTTATGGAGCTAATGTTGGGGCTAGTAGGCCTATTTGGAATTGAAAGTGGATCGGTATCAGTCGTATCCTGATTGACACCATTAAGGTTACAGCAACATATTTCACCTAGTTCCTGAACTGGGGTTTGGCATTGGACTGTACACCACTTACCTTTTTGAAGGAAGGAAACTGTGAACAATGACTGAGCTCGGAAACAACGCGTTGTTTCGCAACACAATTACTCAGCGTTGTTCCAAAGAATGACCAGCTCGGGCGTTGTGTTTCTTGGCGCAGTTGCACAGCGACAATGACTGCGGCTTGTAAAATAAAAATGGCAAGGGTGAAAATGTGATCTCTTGGGACACATTTTGTCCATCAATTCATTAACCGGGCCGGGCCCTTCATTAGGATTCTAATTATAGCCCAGTCATTTACAACACTCAACCACTAAACAGGGCGTTGAATTCAGAGAGCCGCGTATTTGAGAAATGTCATCATTGTACAACATCTTAACTTTGAATAATGCTTTGGTCCGAATGAAAGAATTGAAAAGAAAACATAGCTTTTTTTTGACTATATGGTAAAGTATTTACAAGTGTAGTGCAAGCCACGAATGAGCAGCAACAGAGCCAATTTTGTAATAGTGGTAAGAAAGAAACTGCTCAGTCAGCAATGATATCGCCTAAGACAGTGTTTTTCAACCTTTTTTGAGCCAAGGCACATTGTTTTCATTGAAAAAATCCGAAGCAAAAATCATTAAAAAATATAACTCAATATTGACAATAAAAATTTGTCGTCGCAATTGTTGAATATGAATTCAAACCATAACCAAGCATGCATCAATATACTTGTCTCAAAAGTACTGTCACCACCTGTCACATCACACCGGGACTTATTTGGGACTTTTTTTTGGTGTTTTCCTGTGTGTAGTGTCTTGTAGTGGCTTTTCCTGTTTTGTTGGTATTTTCCAGTAGCAGTTTCATGTCTTCCTTTTGAGCGATATTCCCCGCACCTGCTTTGTTTTAGCAATCGAGAATATTTCAGTTGTTTTTATCCTTCTTTGTGGGGACATTGTTGATTGTCATGTCATGTTCGGATGTACATTGTGGACGCCGTCTTTGCTCCACAGTAAGTCTTTGCTGTCGTCCAGCATTCTGTTTTTGTTTACTTTGTAGCCAGTTCAGTTCTGTTTCCGACATCTACCAATTAGCTACCTGCTGCCACCTACTGATATGGAAGAGTATTACACGGTTACTCTGCCGAGCTCTAGACAGCATCGACACTCAACAACAACGCATCATTTGCAGACTATAATTACTGCTTTGCAAACAATATTTTTAACCCAAATAGGTGAAACTAGATAATCTCAGTGGTTGAAAAACACTGAATTAAATGATATTTACAGTTGGACTCTGATAGAAAGATCCAATCGTCCCAGTCCGTATTTTCCGCACTATTAGCCGCACCTAAAAACCACAAATTTACTCAAAAGCTGACAGTGCGGCTTATAACCCGGTGCGCTTTATATATGGATTAATATTAAGATTCATTTTCATAAAGTTTAGGTCTCGCAACTACGGTAAACAGCCGCCATCTTTTTTCCCCGTAGAAGAGGAAGCGCTTCTTCTTCTACGGTAAGCAACCGCCAAGGTAAGCACCCGCCCCCATAGAAGAGGAAGCGCTTCTTCTTCTACTGTAAGCAACCACCCGCCCCCGTAGAAGAAGAAGCCCCCGGATATTGCGTTTCATTTCATTTGTGTGTTTACATCTGTAAAGACCACAAAATGGCTCCTATTAAGAGACACGCGTACAACGCAGAATTCAAACTCAAGGCAATAAGTCACGCAGTAGAACACGGAAATAGAGCAGCAGCAAGAGAATTGAAGCAACAAGATGACCTGCGCCACTAATCCAATCCAATCCAATCCACTTTATTTATATAGCACATTTAAACAACAAAATGTTTCCAAAGTGCTGCACAACAATATTAAACACAATTAAAAACAATATAAAATAAATGTGATTAAAAACAATTTCAAAGGGTAAAACCAATTAAAACAGTAAATAGAAAGCAAAAGCAAAATTTTAAAAACACAGAGGACAACAGAGGACCACACAACTCACGTAGTGTTAAAAGCCAGAGAATAAAAGTGGGTCTTAAGACGAGACTTAAAACACTCCACTGTGGGAGCAGTTCGAACATGGAGAACTAAGACAGGGAGACAGCGCCGGACGACATACGCCAACATCTGCCAGTGGATTGTAAATGCCTGGGCGGATATATCGGTCTCAACTGTGGTCCGAACTTTCCGGAAGGCAGGATTCACGGAACTGCTGGACAACAATAGCAACATTGACTCTGATGACTTCGACGAGACGGAGCCGGCCATTTTGGATCCCGTATTCGCCCAACTTTTTAATTCGGACACCGAAGGAGAAGAATTCGAGGGATTTATGAATGAAGAATAACTTCAGAAAGTGAGCGTTATGTTTATTCTGTGTGTTGTGACATTAACGTTCGAGCAACATTAAGTTATTGATGCTTATTGATTGCACAGTTGCACATTACCGTACATTTTGGGAGTGAACAGAGTTGTTAGAACGCTGGTTTTTAATATATTATTAAAGTTTGACTGACCTATCTGACTGTTTTTTTGACATTCCTTTAGCGCAGTTAGATGCGGCTTATAACACGGGGCGGCTTATAGGTGGACAAAGTTTTGAAATATGCCGTTCATTGAAGGCGCGGCTTATAACCCAGGGCGCCTTATGGTGCGGAAAAT
This sequence comes from Nerophis lumbriciformis, assembly GCF_033978685.3. Lineage (NCBI taxonomy): Eukaryota > Metazoa > Chordata > Actinopteri > Syngnathiformes > Syngnathidae > Nerophis > Nerophis lumbriciformis. The sequence continues at coordinate 3,292,016 of NC_084569.2, forward strand.
ACGGTACTTTTGTCTTCAGCACCTAATCAGTTGTCTTCTTCTTACACAGGAACACCCTTGTGGTTGTCACTGAAGTTGCAAACACCTTGACGTTGGATTTTTCTTATTTTTTTTCTGAAGACACTTTCTAACGAAATCCCCAGTTTTTTTTCCCCCACCGGCGCGCCTGTGTAAATAACCAGACACCATGACGACCTCATCAATTCGCCGGCAGATGAAAAATGTGGTCAACAGCTACACGGAGGCCGAGATCAAGGTGCGAGAAGCCACCTCCAACGACCCGTGGGGCCCCTCCAGCTCGCTGATGGCGGAAATTGCTGACCTGACCTACAACATGATGGCCTTCACCGAGGTCATGGGTATATTGTGGAGGCGGCTCAACGACCACGGGAAAAACTGGCGCCACGTGTACAAGGCGCTTGGCCTGATGGACTACCTGGTCAAAACGGGCTCGGAACGTGTGGCGCAGGAGTGCCGGGACAACATCTACTCCATTCAGACCCTGAAAGATTTCCAGTACATAGACCGAGACGGACAGGACCAAGGGCAGCACATACGCGAAAAGGCCAAGAATCTGGTTTCTCTGCTGAAGGACCCAGAAAAGCTGAAAAAGGAGAGGAGCCAGGCGTTGAAAACCAAGTCGCGTATGGTGGGGGTGCAATATTCCTTTGGAGATCTGCCTCCTCCGTACCCGGGAAGCCACTCCAGCCATTACGGGACGTACCCGTCCAGGAGCTCACCTTCCTCTGTGCATTGTGAGTAGCATACTCTTTGATTGACCCTTTAAACAGTCACCCAAGAGTCCAAAAAGGAGGGGTATATTAGTGTAGATCAGGATCAGGTGACTGTTGGGACAAACCTTTGGTGTGATTTAGTTGTCAAAGAAAATTTCACCAAAAGTTTTGCATTGTTTTAGTGTTCCGTCTCAGTTGTTGTACGGCCAAACATTGCGTTTAACAAACTAGTCAGTGTGCCCACGTTTCATGGAATGGGGTGCCCAAGTTCAAAAATGCCATTTGCGGCCCTGATGTAATGAATACTCAGCAGCAAGCAACACAAACATTAAAATAGAGAAATAATATTATGCCTTAAAAGATTTTGATCCACAATAAATATATTAGTTTAACTAGCTTCATTGGACCTTTTGAAATGGATTACTAACGGAAACTGAAGTACTACTGTAATGTTAAAAGGGAACTACGTTTTTTTGGGGAGTTTTGCCTATTGTTCACAATCATTACGAAAGACATGACGACAGATGTATTTTTTTTAATGCATTCTAACTCCATCCATCCATCCATCTTCTTCCGCTTATCCGAGGTCGGGTCACGGGGGCAGCAGCCTAAGCAGGGAAGCCCAGACTTCCCTCTCCCCAGCCACTTCGTCCAGCTCTTCCTGTGGGATCCCGAGGCGTTCCCAGGCCAGCCGGGAGACATAGTCTTCCCAACGTGTCCTGGGTCTTCCCCGCGGCCTCCTACCGGTCGGACGTGCCCTAAACACCTCCCTAGGGAGGCGTTCGGGTGGCATCCTGACCAGATGCCCGAACCACCTCATCTGGCTCCTCTTGATGTGGAGGAGCAGCGGCTTTACTTTGAGCTCCCCCCGGATGGCAGAGCTTCTCACCCTATCTCTAAGGGAGAGCCCCGCCACCCGGCGGAGGAAACTCATTTCGGCCGCTTGTACCCGTGATCTTGTCCTTTCGGTCATAACCCAAAGCTCATGACCATAGGTGAGGATGGGAACGTAGATCGACCGGTAAATTGAGAGCTTTGCCTTCCGGCTCAGCTCCTTCTTCACCACAACGGATCGATACAGCGTCCGCATTACTGAAGACGCCGCACCGATCCGCCTGTCGATCTCACGATCCACTCTTCCCTCACTCGTGAACAAGACTCCGAGGTACTTGAACTCCTCCACTTGGGGCAAGATCTCCTCCCCAACCCGGAGATGGCACTCCACCCTTTTCCAGGCGAGAACCATGGACTCGGACTTGGAGGTGCTGATTCTCATCCCAGTCGCTTCACACTCAGCTGCGAACCGATCCAGTGAGAGCTGAAGATCCTGGCCAGATGAAGCCATCAGGACCACATCATCTGCAAAAAGCAGAGACCTAATCCTGCAGCCACCAAACCAGATCCCCTCAACGCCTTGACTGCGCCTAGAAATTCTGTCCATAAAAGTTATGAACAGAATGGGTGACAAAGGGCAGCCTTGGCGGAGTCCAACCCTCACTGGAAACGTGTCCGACTTACTACCGGCAATGCGGACCAAGCTCTGGCACTGATCATACAGGGAGCGGACTGCCACAATAAGACAGTCCGATACCCCGTACTCTCTGAGCACTCCCCACAGGACTTCCCGAGGGACACGGTCCAATGCCTTCTCCAAGTCCACAAAACACATGTAGACTGGTTGGGCAAACTCCCATGCACCCTCAAGGACCCTACCGAGAGTATAGAGCTGGTCCACAGTTCCACGACCAGGACGAAAACCACACTGTTCCTCCTGAATCCGAGGTTCGACTATCCGGCGTAGCCTCCTCTCCAGTACACCTGAATAGACCTTACCGGGAAGGCTGAGGAGTGTGATCCCACGATAGTTAGAACACACCCTCCGGTTCCCCTTCTTAAAGAGAGGAACCACCACCCCGGTCTGCCAATCCAGTGGTACCGCCCCCGATGTCCACGCGATGCTGCAGAGTCTTGTCAACCAAGACAGTCTAACTCCTAAACGTAAATAAAAGTCCGCTTACAGCGCGGCCAATTGGAAATCCTCTATTCCACCCGTAAAATCCAAGAAAAAAACATCCAAAAACCGCCAACAATACTCCATTTACATTTCCTGACTTGAATATTAACAAGTGTTAGTGATATTGTTATTATAAGTGCTAACACAGACAAACTATTTACATACCTGCCAACTTTTGAAATCAGAAAAACCTAGTAGCCAGGGTCCAGTCGGCAAAATGATTATTAGCATTCAGACAGGTTAAAATGTTGCTAAAACCATCACTTTTCTATCAGTCACAGTGACTTTTCAAAACAAAAATATTACAGCAAAAATCATATGGGTTGATTGACATGTTTATTCTGTAAGCTAACTTCAATAGTTTGACATTATTTTGACAGTTAATGCCAGTTATCCTGTCAACCTTTCACAAGACTTCAATTTGTTAATTGAAAGTATAAACACTTTTTACAGTAAACAAATGGTAAAACAGTACTAAACAATTCCATTAAAAAAAAAATTGGTGTCATTATTAACTTTCTGTCCAAGCTTGTATAATCTACTGCCTTGTTCAATTGTAAAAAATATTCTGTGCCTAAAATTCACATTTCTATCACAATTATCATATCGTCATCGAAATATGGAACACAAATGGGGTACAGTTTTACATCGTCATAATCGGTGCTGCCGTCAGTCGACATGCTAAATGGTTCCGTCTTCATGACATCGGCGATACTTTTTGAGGATTCTGTTCCAAGACACTGAATAATGTTTGATGTTTTGGTTCGACCACATCCATATTTTTGGGCGATTTTCGAGTCGGGAAACATTTTCCGAAATAACTGTCCCATGTGATCAGCCAGTGCGATTGGAAGTCCATGCTCAATTATTGCCTCCGTAAATAAAACTTTGGCATTCATCACATCCAAAGAATCTGTTTGGGTGACGAAAAACGTTGAAAGTTTTCCACTTGTATCGCTAGCAACGGCATTAGACTTGTGTTTTTTTTGTCCCAACGTGGTCTTTTACATCGCTAATTCCTCCGTGTCCGATCGAAAAATCTTGTCTGCACAAGGTGCGATTCGCGTAGTTTTCACCCTTTTTGGAACGGATAATTATTCCCGGATAGGCTTTTGAATATTCTTCACGGAATGACTGCAGTTTTCTTTTCGGTTTAAGACTCGTTTGCGATTTTTCTCCGGCTGATTCCATGATCGTTCGCTCGTTTGGAAACAATGGCAACTGGTGCCTCGTGCTTGGCAGCGGTGCTATAAACAGCCTCGCGCATGGCATTCGGAATGGCTCGATAGGAAGTTACGGGAAGCAGTGTCGATTGTCATTGTTGTTACGTGATTTCGTGAATAAAACTTTTTTTTTAATATTTTTTTTTAATTAATGAAAAACCGTATTTTTTATCACTGCAACCGTAACCCGGAATAGGTTGATGAAAACCGTACTAATTACGGGAAAACCGGAGTAGTTGGCAGGTATGTATTTATAGCGGCGCCATGATCACGAGCTTGTGTGCCAATGTTGACATGATCAGTTGCTCGTCAAACTTTATTGTAGATTATAAATCATGCATCTCACCTGGATAACAGAGGGACGAAGACATATCCCGACAAGTTGGTACACTTTGACAGCCAATTTAAACCCGGGAATGGCGAGAAAAGACGCTTGGTTTCACCCCCCTTTTCTTCACGAGGAGTCATACATCATCTAAATGGGAATATATGAACATCCTAGCAGTCATGCCCCTAATGACAGCAGACTGTGTACAGTAAGTGATGTTTCATTATGTTTGATGGCTCTCATGAAGTCTGCAGTGAGTAATAATCAGTGATGGGAGTTGAAAAAATAACAATGTGTTTTTGAAATTAAGATGAGCAAAATATGTAAATATTAAATGTGATTATAAAGGTGCCTGTTACTACATTACATATATACTTAAATTATGTATGTAAAACAATAATGGATGTTTTTAAGGGCTTTATAGGCAGAATAGAGCAACTCTCAGACGTTACATTGTAAGCAGACTTTTGATCGTATTTATTTACTATTTAGAATGTATTAAAAAAAAAAACCTTTTTGGAATTTAGCGTATCGTTCACAATCATTATGAAAAAAAGATGTATTTATTTTCAATGCATTCTAATTGGTAAATAAAAGTCTGCTTACAATGGAGCTAAAGGGAGGTCATCTTTTCCGCCTTTCCACCCAAAAACCGCCAACAATACGCCAATTGCATTTCGTGACGTGAATATTAGCTAAGTATTAGTAATAATGTTATTATAAACAAACTATTTATAGCGCCGCCTTGGTTACTAGCTTGTGTGGCTTTGTTGACACCATCGAGTGGTGAGCTGCTTCCTCGCCTTTGGGCTGGTGAAAGTTAATTCTCGATCATAAATCATGCCTCTCACCTTGATTGTAGGAGGATAAGGACGTATTAGGACAAGTTGATAGCCAATTTAGACCCGGAAATGACGAGAAAGATACAACAAGATGCTTGCTTCTACCCCACTTTTCCTCTCGAGGATTATGATTTATTCTCCATCTAAATGGGACTATAACAAGATTCTATCAATCGGCATCCTAATGACAGCAGACACTGTACAGTAAGTGATGTTTTATTATGCGTGTTGGCTCTCATGAAGTCTGCAGTGAGTAGAAATTTTGTGATTTTGCGTATGCTTCAAATGACCAAAATACATAAATTATTAAATGTTATAATAAATGTGTCTGTTACTATATTACATATATACTTACAGCATGTATATAAAACCTTAATGGAGGTGTTTGGATGGTTTTTAAAGAGCAGAATCGAGCGACTCCCATTGGCTCCATTGTAAGGTGTCTTTTGATCGCATTTATTTACTACTAAGAATGCTTCAACAAAATAAAAACATATGTGTTCTTGTCTTATATATGTGATATGAATAATAGGCAACATTGCAAAAAAAGTGCAGTTCCCCTTTAAGCCTCAGACGATGCACTAATGATAATACAATAATAATATTATACTTTAGAGCTGTCAAATTATTTAAATATTTAATAACGAGTAATCACTTTTTATTCAGTTAACTCGAAATTAATCGCTATAATCGCAGACATATATCATTTTTACATCATTAACAAATGTACCATAGACAGATCATTTTCAAGTTTTTTGGGATTAGACAATTTGTTTGGCTTAATGGCATGTTTATTTAACATTATGCTTTTTTAAATAGCTTAACACAAACTGGACAAAACAGGCTTTTAATGACAATAAAAATAATTACCTACAGCGCGTTGGTGTATCCCTGACAGAATTTAGATTCCTGCTGTAGAAGCACTTGCATTCAGCGAAGAAGAGCTACACTTCCTTTTTACATACCAGTTTTGCATGTTAACTCAAAATGTGGATTTTTTTTAATCATTGTTTGATTGTCAAAGGTGTAATCTGTGATATTTCTACCTGAATAAATGCTTCTGATAGGTTAATGGTATTCATATCGCTGCATGAAAATGTCTTAACCTTCTGGTTTTATTAATAAAGTCTATTATTCAGCCTGCTAAACATTCTGTAATGGAGGACTATCAACTAGAAGATGTTATAAAAGAATAAACATAATATTTCAGCCTGCAAGAACAATTCCCCCCTATATGCCTTAATTGATGTACTAGCATTTATTTAGGTAGAAATATCACAGATTACATTACAAAACATCTTTGACAACCAAAGAGGCCCACTCCATAGGGTATACCTATATTTTTTACCTACTGGTACCTGTTTTTGTGTATTTGGGATCTGCATAAGTCTTGAAAATGTGAAATCAAACCATTGAAGGCATTGCAGCGATATTTCTAAAACATTTTTGCCTTCCTTTATGCTTACTCCAAATGAGCCGTTTGGAATTTGCCCCATTTGTGACGTTTTTTCCATTGATGATGTCAGCGGATATCTCCATATACAGGTAAAAGCCAGTAAATTAGAATATTTTGAAAAACTTGATTTATTTCAGTAATTGCATTCAAAAGGTGTAACTTGTACATTATATTTATTCATTGCACACAGACTGATGCATTCAAATGTTTATTTCATTTAATTTTGATGATTTGAAGTGGCAACAAATGAAAATCCAAAATTCCGTGTGTCACAAAATTAGAATATTACTTAAGGCTAATACAAAAAAGAGATTTTTAGAAATGTTGGCCAACTGAAAAGTATGAAAATGAAAAATATGAGCATGTACAATACTCAATACTTGGTTGGAGCTCCTTTTGCCTCAATTACTGCGTTAATGCGGCGTGGCATGGAGTCGATGAGTTTCTGGCACTGCTCAGGTGTTATGAGAGCCCAGGTTGCTCTGATAGTGGCCTTCAACTCTTCTGCGTTTTTGGGTCTGGCATTCTGCATCTTCCTTTTCACAATACCCCACAGATTTTCTATGGGGCTAAGGTCAGGGGAGTTGGCGGGCCAATTTAGAACAGAAATACCATGGTCCGTAAACCAGGCACGGGTAGATTTTGCGCTGTGTGCAGGCGCCAAGTCCTGTTGGAACTTGAAATCTCCATCTCCATAGAGCAGGTCAGCAGCAGGAAGCATGAAGTGCTCTAAAACTTGCTGGTAGACGGCTGCGTTGACCCTGGATCTCAGGAAACAGAGTGGACCGACACCAGCAGATGACATGGCACCCCAAACCATCACTGATGGTGGAAACTTTACACTAGACTTCAGGCAACGTGGATCCTGTGCCTCTCCTGTCTTCCTCCAGACTCTGGGACCTCGATTTCCAAAGGAAATGCAAAATTTGCATGGTTGGGTGATGGTTTGGGGTGCCATGTCATCTGCTGGTGTCGGTCCACTCTGTTTCCTGAGATCCAGGGTCAACGCAGCCGTCTACCAGCAAGTTTTAGAGCACTTCATGCTTCCTGCTGCTGACCTGCTCTATGGAGATGTAGATTTCAAGTTCCAACAGGACTTGGCGCCTGCACACAGCGCAAAATCTACCCGTGCCTGGTTTACGGACCATGGTATTTCTGTTCTAAATTGGCCCGCCAACTCCCCTGACCTTAGCCCCATAGAAAATCTGTGGGGTATTGTGAAAAGGAAGATGCAGAATGCCAGACCCAAAAACGCAGAAGAGTTGAAGGCCACTATCAGAGCAACCTGGGCTCTCATAACACCTGAGCAGTGCCAGAAACTCATCGACTCCATGCCACGCCGCATTAACGCAGTAATTGAGGCAAAAGGAGCTCCAACCAAGTATTGAGTATTGTACATGCTCATATTTTTCATTTTCATACTTTTCAGTTGGCCAACATTTCTAAAAATCCCTTTTTTGTATTAGCCTTAAGTAATATTCTAATTTTGTGACACACGGAATTTTGGATTTTCATTTGTTGCCACTTCAAATCATCAAAATTAAATGAAATAAACATTTGAATGCATCAGTCTGTGTGCAATGAATAAATATAATGTACAAGTTACACCTTTTGAATGCAATTACTGAAATAAATCAAGCTTTTCAAAATATTCTAATTTACTGGCTTTTACCTGTATGGTTACGTTTTATTCAAAGAGCTTTGCGCGAGTCTTCAATTGTAGTCCGACGTTGTAGTCAATAAGTTCCTTTTTCCCATTCTTCTTGTTCTGAGGCAGACTGGCTCATACATGCATGTGCATATTTAGCTGTTGCCATTTCTAATACAAAGTAGCGTACAGTTCAAACTTATGTCTGTTGGTAGATTCCATATAGAAGCGTTAAAAACTAAAAAAACCTACTCAGTGGCCTAGTGGTTAGAGTGTCCGCCCTGAGATGGGTAGGTTGTGAGTTCAAACCCCGGCCGAGTCGTACCAAAGACTATACACATGGGAGCCATTACCTCCCTGCTTGGCACTCAGCATCAAGGGTTGGAATTGGGGGTTAAATCACCAAAAATGATTCCTGGGCGCGGCCACCGCTGCTGCTCACTGCTCCCCTCACCTCCCAGGGGGTGATCAAGGGTGATGGGTCAAATGCAGAGAATAATTTCGCCACACTTAGTGTGTGTGTGACAATCATTGGTACTTTAACGGGGAGAAGATGCAGTCAAAGTGGAGGCACGTAAATAAAACCGCCCACGCTGAAGATATGGTCACAAAGCGGCTTCAACATGGTCTGTAAAATATCATCTATGCGAAATTTGGACAAAAGAACCACCATTACATGTTATGTAGACCACAAGGAAGTCTTTTAAACATCTTTGATAACCAAAGAATGATTGTAATGTCAACCATTTTTAATTTTGGTTAGTGTAGTTGGACCGGATGTGACGAGTAGCACTTTTATTTTGAAGTCAGAATTGTGTGATTGCTTTGAGAAGAGGTGTCTTGACATGTTTTTAAGACCGACGTGTCTTTTGGCCATGAAGTGCCTCTCAGCTTCCTCCCGACCGACTTTTCTTTCTGCTAAGTTGTCATCTTATCTCACTAAAGCAGTTACAGTAACAAGCTACATTTGATGTCCTCGATGCACTTAACTGTAATGTGAGCACAGAAGTGAAGCTCCATCTCTCTGCATGCAAGTGCCCCCAGAATTTGGTGGCGGGCTCCAGGACAGGTCACATGTTTGAGTGTACATTTAAAGAGAAAACACAGCCATCCTTCATTTGGCACAATGCAAATCGTCATTGAGGTTATTAGTTATATAGATAGTTATATTTGCCTCGTCTGATGTGCAACATTCAGTCCCAACGAGCGTTGTGCTTTTTATTCTCCACTGACTGTCAGGCATCTGCATTCCTGTCATTCTCCCGTACACAGTCACAGTCAGCTGACCTGCATTGTGCAAAAGACATGAGGCCCACCCTATGTCAAAAACAGAGCAAAATGGATGCCACATTCTGTATGAAATCATGGACATTTTAAATTATCTGTTCCAGGGTCAATCTACCAGCATCAAACAACTGTTATTCAAAGTCCAGGTGAGGTTTTCTGTTAAACTTGACTTTACTTTTTTAACCATCAAGCAAGTGTTAAAAAAAAAAAAAAAAAAAAAAGGGTTAGTCACCATGCAGGTGATATATTGTCAATGCTCATGTATTGACTTCTGCCTGTGGAATTGTCGTGTTTTGGAAAATGATTACTATATTCACTATTCCAGGTGATTTACTTGTAGGAGATGTATTCAGTATTGGACATGTCTGGTTGAGCATCGTCATTCCATTGAGTTCAGAAAATATGCCTGTCAATGCAGGCCCGGCCCTAACCAATCTGGCGCCCTAGGCAAGATTTTAGGTGGCGCCCCCCCACATCGGCAGTGAACTGTATATACTCACAAGAAACCGAATAGCTTTGTCTTTGACCTTTTTTTTACTTAAAGAAAGCAAATTAACAATCAGAATAGTTAACAAGATAAAAAAAATATGAATAAATAAATGAATGCAAAAAATAAAAAATGAATATATGAAATACAATATTTTTTACATACATATTGCTTAATTAACATTAATGATGTGCACTTTAACAACTAGGCTTACAACTATACCTAATATATAAAGGGGTGGAAAAGTGACTATTACCTGCAGGGCAAACATTAGCTAACCAGAAGGCAATAACACCTGCTTAAAAGATCTAATACAAATGTCCCTGAGGAATGTAAGGTGGGAGTACTGTAATTACCTAACGTTACATTATTATTTTCCATAACAATTTAGCCCCCTCCACAATATTAACCCGACGTTAAAACAGAACTAGCTACTTATTGATTAGCAATTGCCGAATCATGTAACATTAGCTTAATGCTAAAAAGCCAGGTTACTATCACATTCTGTAACAGACAAATAATTTCATGTAGGCTAACGTTACCTACCTGCTACCTCTGTCTTTTCTCGTTCCTCCTTCTCTTCTTTTCTCTTTTTTCTTCCCTGGGCACCTGACAGTTTTGGCCGTTTTGACATCTTGTGTTGATTTTTTTGATGTGGTGACGTCCAAAAAGAGTCATGATACGGGAAGGGAGGGGGCGCACCGTGCGGGGGGGGGGGGGGCGTAATATTGTAACAAATAATATTTCTATTATATAGGCTTTACTTTGCATTTGAATTAACGTAGGATTATTTTTTGTATTTAGAAATAATATTACCAACTTTTTTTTTTTTCTCCAACATTTGTGGCACTGGCGTGGCGCCCCCTGATGGACAGCACCCTTAGAATTTGCCTATACGGCCTATGCCACGGGCCGGCCCTGTGTCAATGTAAAAGGCCCCGTTTACACTAAGCTGGATAAGGTTCACACCTAACCTTATCTGTGTCCACACACACAACAAAGCCACCGTTTAAGACCCCCGGCCCCCTCCGTCCGCCGGCACAACGCCACCTAGTACCAGTGACGTGCGGTGAGGTTGATGGCTGGTGAGGCACTGACTTCATCACAGTCAGACTTACAAACATATGAACCCTAAAGAGTATCTTATTCACCATTTGATTGGCAGCAGTTAACGGGTTATGTTTAAAAGCTCATACCAGCATTCTTCCCTGCTTGGCACTCAGCATCAAGGCTTGGAATTGGGGGTTAAATCACCAAAAATGATTCCCAGGCGCGGCGCCGCTGCTGCCCACTGCTCCCCTCACCTCCCAGGGGGTGATCAAGGGGATGGGTCAAATACAGACGACAAATTTCATTACACCTAGTGTGTGTGTGACAATCATTGCTACTTTAACTTAACTTTAACTTTACACATACAAACTGTAGCACACAAAAAAGCACATTTAATAAAAAAAAACGTTATTATGGTCTTACCTTTACTTAGAAATGAAGTCCACAACTAAAGCCCGCACTTAAACTTTCCACGTGCAAGATTGAATCTATTTAAAAAAGTGTAACCGAGGGTTTATAAATGTGGCCTATACTGTATGAAACTACAAAATAACAAACACGGAGGCTCCAGTTTACACGAGGACCACTTTATTTACCTTCTTTCAAAAACCTCCGCAACGTGACATCACTTCCGCTCTTAGCGCCTTCAAAATAAGAGCTCAAGGGATATACTGTATGACAGCGCATAACAGGAACTTAACATCACAAAGAGGAAAGCCCATAAAAATAGGTTACAAAAGTTATTTAATAAGAAGCCAAAAAGTGCAAAAACAATAATGTTCGTGTTGGAGGAGTTGTGAATTAGATACGCCTGCAGTCTGCAGGTGTACCTAATGTTGTGTCCCTGCAGTCATTCACAACTCCTCCAACACGAACATTATTGTTTTTGCACTTTTTGGCTTCTTATGAAATCATTTTTTTAAATAGATTCAATCTTGCACGTGGAAAGTTTAAGTGTGGGCTTTAGTTGATATAACAATTCTACGGCGGGGGTGCAGGAGGCGAGCCTCAGCCAGTGCGTCTTTTGCAGCCGTTTTATGATCGCTCAGCACGAGAAATACTTTACACACATACAGTTGTTGACAAAATACACTGTACATTATATACCTCAGCTAACTAAACTATGGAAATGTATAATATAATTCATATAGCAATACAGTCTCACTGCACAGCAGGCCAGCAGTTAGCCGAGTCCGGAATCCATGTTGCGGCACTGAGTGACGTGCCTCAACTGGCTGCTGTTCACCGCACCGTCTCTTCTCAGTATTTGAACGGCAAATGTGAAAATTCCGCGATTTTGAATAAAAATAATCTAAAACTGGTGAAGTTAAATGGAAAATAACTTTATAGTATAATCACTGGATACATATAAAAATTCAATTTTTTTCTTTTCTTTTTACATTTTTTTTCTTTCCATGATGGCAGGTGAGGCCCTTACAAGAAGTAAAACACTACACACAGGAAAACCGCAAAAAAGTCCAAATAAGTCAGGGTGTGATGTGACAGGTGGTGACAGTACACCTACTTTGAGACAAGAGCTATATTGATGCATGCTTGGTTATGCTTTAAAGTCATATCCAACAATTGCGACAACGACTTTTTACTGTCAACTGAGTTTCGTTTTATTTAATGATTTCTGCTGGTGGTGTGGCTCTGGATTTTTTTTAATGCAAAACATGGCTCAAAAAAGGTTGAAAAACACTGTGCTACCTGTTTTGTTGGACTCAGGTACTGCACGCTAATAATAAAAAAGTCAAATTCAGATTAGGCGCTTTTTTCAGAAAACATTCAGGGCTGGAGCCCAATTTGCCATCCACTAACTCTACCCTGTTGTTGAGCATAAAAAAGTGGCACTCACATATTTTTTGACGGTGTGGATGATTGTGGGCCACATTGAAAGTTGTGATACAGTAGCAGAGCATGTCTGCAGACGGTATCTGACTGTTCCTGTTCCTCTCAAGCCTTCACTACCATATGGCATACCTGCCAATTTTTGAAATCAGAAAAACCTAGTAGCCAGGGTCCAGGGGCCACAGGCCCCGGACAAAGTCCTGGTGGGGGGGTTCCGCCCCCGACGCAAAATGATTATTAGCATTCAGACAGGTTAAAATGTTGCTAAAATCATCACTTTTCTATCAGTCACAGTGACTTTTCAAAACAAAAATATTACAGCAAAAATCATATGGGTTGATTGACATGTTTATTCTGTAAGCTAACTTCAATAGTTTGAAATTATTTTGACAGTTAATGCCAGTTATCCTGTCAACCTTTCACAAGACTTCAATTTGTTAATTGAAAGTATAAACACTTTTTACAGTAAACAAATGGTAAAACAGTACTAAACAATTCCATTAAAAAAAAAATTGGTGTCATTATTAACTTTCTGTCCAAGCTTGTATAATCTACTGCCTTGTTCAATTGTAAAAAATATTCTGTGCCTAAAATTCACATTTCTATCACAATTATCATACTGTAAACATGGTAAGCTAACTTCATTAAAATTAATAGTCCTGTCAATAGCATGGAATTACAATTCAAATGTAGTTTTTTTGTAAGCCTTTCAAAAGAATTCAAAATATGAAAAATTAATGAAAATTAATTGAAGCCATCAGACACTTGAAAAGTGGCACATCACATCTCTAATGTAATCATTTTAACTTTTCAACAGAAATAGCACTGCAAAAATATTAAGGACATACTTCTGTATTTTGGTAGTTATGCTGTCAACATTTAACAAGATTTCTTCAACGTGGACTTGAAAGCATAAATAGTATAAACACTTTTAACAGTATAACAGTACTAAACAATTCCAATAGATAACATTGGTGTCATTACCTTTTTGTGGCTAAAATCCAAATTTATTCTAGTCCATGCTCAATTATTGCCTCCGTAAATAAAACTTCGGCATTTCACATCCAAAGAATCTGTTTGGGCGACGAAAAACGTTGAAAGTTTTCCACTTGTATCGCTAGCGACGGCATTAGACTTGTGTTTTTTTGTCCCAACGTGGTCTTTTACATCGCTAATTCCTCCGTGTCCGATCGAAAAATCTTGTCTGCACAAGGTGCAATTCGCGTAGTTTTCACCCTTTTTGGAACGGATAATTATTCCCGGATAGGCTTTTGAATATTCTTCACGGAATGACTGCAGTTTTCTTTTCGGTTTAAGACTCGTTTGCGATTTTTCTCCGGCTGATTCCATGATCGTTCGCTCGTTTGGAAACAATGGCAACTGGTGCCTCGTGCTTGGCAGCGGTGCTATAAATAGCCTCGCGCATGGCATTCGGAATGGCTGGATAGGAATTTACGGGAAGCAGTGTCGATTGTCATTGTTGTTACGCGATTTCGTGAATAAAACTTTTAAAAAAAATAAAAAATTAATTAATGAAAAACCGTATTTTTTATCACTGCAACCGTTAGGTTGATGAAAACCGTACTAATTACGGGAAAACCGGAGTAGTTGGCAGGTATGATATTATGGTACATGAAGAGTTCCTTACATACTTTCATTCATTCATTTTTATTGATCTCCTTCATTGATGTGCATCTTTGATCGATAGACAATTATACCACAATTATTCAATCATACATTTACACACCAATACCTGAGAAGGAGCAGGATGAAGAAAAATCTTATATTTTCCTGCCCCCTTCAACATAATACGTAGTCTTACTTAATATCATATAAACCAACAATTACATCCAAATATTTACATGAAACTTGAAACAAGTGGTCACTTCACACCTTGTTTGCATGGTCCAGTGCTACCCCACCTTGACCAAACCATCAGCCAAAACCTGAATTCGAGTTCTAGAAACCCTTCCAGAGGCTTTTTGCGATGGGCCCTGCTCCAATTCCCCCGGCCCCCCCTCTCGTTAGCTCTCTCTGCACAGGCCCAGCATTGTTCTCAGTGCAGGCGCTGTGTCAAGTAACAACAACAACAAAGATGCTAAACAACAAGCCACAGAAGATGAATTAACATGCAATGTGTGTACCAGCGCCTTTCTGACCACTCAACAACGAAGCCAGAGTGTTTTTGTTATGGCCTCTTTTACACTATCAATATGTCAATCGTCCATCGTTCAACACTTTCCTCTCCTCTCCTTCCTCTGGCTCCACAGCCTCCTCTTCCTCCTCGCCTAGACTAGCGCCAGATTTGGAGCAGGCTCGGCCCACTACCAGCGGAGAGGAGGAGCTTCAGCTGCAGCTGGCCTTGGCCATGAGCCGGGAGGCGAGTGAAAAGCACACACACACACACACACACACACACACACACACACACACACACACACACACACACAAGCCATTTTTTTCATCTTAATTTTTTCTAAGATAAACAATTTTATGAAAAGTCTTACCAATAGTTCAGAGGTACAAACAAATTAGTGTAAGGTAAAAATGTTTCCCTTCATTTTATTTATTTTTTTAAATTTAATTTAATTTCCATTTTTAATAAAGATTTTTATGCAAATTGTTCAGATATAATATGAGAGCCAATGTAGTGCAAATGGAATGTTTTGCCTTAATAGTAATTAACAGTAATTTTTTGCCTTAATAGTAATTTAAAAAAATCTAATTTTAAATACACATTTGTATTTATTATTAAATCCCAGTTTTGTGTTTTGAATTACAACTTTAGACAAAGTCTTAACTTGGTTCTAAAGTACCGTATTTTCCGCACTATAAGGCGCACCTAAAAACCACACATTTTCTCAAAAGCTGACAGTGCGCCTTATAACCCGGTGCGCTTTATATATGGATTAATATTAAGATTCATTTTCATAAAGTTTAGGTCTCGCAACTACGGTAAACAGCCGCCATCTTTTTTCCCCGTAGAAGAGGAAGTGCTTCTTCTTCTACGCAAGCAACCGCCAAGGTAAGCACCCGCCCCCATAGAACAGGAAGCGCTTCTTCTTCTACTGTAAGCAACCACCCGCCCGCGTAGAAGAAGAAGAAGAAGCGCGCGAATATTACGTTTCATTTCCTTTGTGTGTTTACATCTGTAAAGACCACAAAATGGCTCCTACTAAGCGACAGGGATCCGGTTCATGAAAAGACGCAATCTCTCCATCCGCACACGGATTACTATTTCACAGCAACTGCCTAAAGACTTTCAAGAAAAGCTGGCTACTTTCCGTGCATATTGTAAAAACAAGATAGCTGAAAAAAAGATCCGGCCAGAGAACATTATCAACATGGACAAGGTTCCACTGACTTTTGATATTCCTGTGAACCGCACTGTGGATACAACGGGAGCACGTACGGTGAATATTCGCACCACAGGGAATGAGAAGTCATCCTTCACTGTGGTTCTAGCTTGCCATGCTAATGGCCAGAAACTTCCACCCATGGTGATATTCAAAAGGAAGACCTTGCCAAAAGAGACCTTTCCAGCCGGCGTCATCATAAAAGCTAACTCGAAGGGATGGATGAAGAAAAGATGAGCGAGTGGTTAAGGTAAGTTTACGCGAAGAGGCCGGGTGGCTTTTTTCACGCAGCTCCGTCCATGTTGATATACGACTCCGTGCGCGCCCACACCACGCTGGTTTTTAATGTATTATTAAAGTTTGACTGACCTATCTGACTGTTTTTTTGACATTCCTTTAGCGCAGTTAGATGCGGCTTATAACACGGGGCGGCTTATAGGTGGACAAAGTTTTGAAATATGCCGTTCATTGAAGGCGCGGCTTATAACCCAGGGCGCCTTATGGTGCGGAAAATACGGTAGATGAAAACAATGTTTTGCCATAAAAATGTTAAAAAACAATTTACATTTCATTTTTATTATTATTTTGTAATTCTTTATGACATTTTTTAGCATTTGAAAAAATATGTAATTTATGCAACGTCTAAATCAACAATGGTTCTGAGGTACTTACTGAATATGAGAATAAATGTAATTTAAGGAGAATTATTGTTGCTTTAGTTGAAATTGTAAAATATCTTTAAGTATAAATTATTTTTTTAATTACTTTTTTTTTTGTTTAATAAATGTTTGACATTTTTAAATAAACACTTTATGCACATTCTAAATACACAATGGTTCTGAGGTACATGTCAACAAGTGTAGTTTTAGCAAAATAATACTAAATACTATACTGCTGAAGAAACTGAGCAACATGTCTTATGACCAAGACTTTAGCACAGCACAGTTTATACTCCGCAAATAAAGTACAGCATACAATGGGTACGGAAAGTATTCAGACCCTTTTACATTTTTCAGTCTTTGTTTCATTGTAGCAATTTCCTAAAACCAAAAAAGTGCATTTTATTTCTCATTAATGTACTTTTGACAGAAAAAAACAGAAATTTAGAATTCTTTGCAAATGTATTAAAACATTTTTTTTAAATAACTCATGGTCGTAAGTAGTCAAACCCTTTGCTGCGACACTCATATTTAACTCACATGCTGTCCATTTCTTCTGAGCCTCCTTGAGGTGGTTCTGCTCCTTCATTGGAGTCCAGCTGCATTTAATTAAACTGATTTCACTTCATTAGGAAACACTCACACCTGTCTATATCAGACCTTACAGCTCACAGTGCATGTCCGAGCAAATGAGAATCATGAGGTCGGAGGAACTGCCCAAGGATCTTAGAGACAGAATTGTGGCAAGGCACAGATCTTGCCAAGTTTGTGAAATATTTTCTGCAGCACCTAAGGTTCCTAAGAGCACAGTGTCCTCATTAATCCTTAAAAGACGTTTGGGCCAACCGCAATTCTTCCTAGACCTGGCTGTCCAGCAATCATGGGAGAAGAGCCTAGGTGAGAGAGGTAAAGAAGAAACCAATGGTCACTGTGGCTGATCTCCAGAGATGCAGTAGAGAGATGGCAGAAAGTTCCACAAAGTCATCTATCACTGCAGCCCTCCACCAGTTGGGGCTTTATGGCAGAGTGGCCCGACAGAAGCCTCTCCAAGAGTTCACCAAGAAACACATAAAGGACTCCCAGACATTGAGAAATAAGATTATCTGGTCTGATGAGATCAAGATTGAACTTTGGCGTTATTTCTAAGCTAGATGTGTGGAGAAAACCAGGCACTGCCCATCACATTCCAAATAAAAACCCAACAGTGAAACAAGGTGGTGGCAACATCATGCTATGGGGGTGTTTTTCAGCTGCAGGGACAGGACGACTGGTTGCAATTGGAGGATAGTTGAATGCGGCCAGGTACATAAATATCCTGGAAGAAAACCTTTTCCAGAGTGCTCAGGACCTCAGTGCACAACTAAAATAACAAAGGAGTGGCTTCCAAACAACTCTGTGACCATTCTTGACTGGTCAAGCCAATTGGGCATCTTTGGAGAGACCTGAAATGGCTATCCACCAACGTTCATTATCCAACCTGACAGTACTGGAGAGGATCTGCAAGGAGTGGATCCAGGAGTGAAAAACTTGTCGCATCAATCCCAAGAAGACTCATGGCCGACGAGCTCAAAAGGTGCTTCTACTCAATACTGAGCCAAGGGTTGAGTTGAGTTGAGTTTGAGTTTATTTCGAACATGCAATCATACAACATGATGCATCACAATCTCCAGTTTCTCTATTCAACATGTTGGAAAAGGAGTAGGAAGAAGCAGAGCTTATTTAATCCTACCCCTTTTCTTTTACATAACAGTTGCTAAAACTTTTGTTCACTTCCTGTTCTCAATTTATTCACAATATACTCCATAAGTAATCACAATAAAAATAAGTAAATAAATAATAATTGGTGAAGTAAGTTACATTTCATATGTTGAGATAAGTAAGATTAGTTTGTGAGTGAATGGATGAGTTAAATAAATACAGAATGTTTATCATGGTTCTTCTTCTTTGTACTTTGTAAACACTTTAAGTTTGAAGAGTTTCTTGAAGTGGATCATATTAGTACATTGTTTGATTGCTTTGCTTAATCCATTCCATAATTGAATTCCACATACTGATATACTGAAGGTCTTAAGCGTTGTACGTGCATACAAATGTTTTAAATTACATTTCTCTCTAAGATTATATTTCTCCTCTTTTGTTGAGAAGAATTGTTGTATATTCTTGGGTAGCAGGTTATAGTTTGCTTTGTGTATAATTTTAGCTGTTTGCAAATTCACTATGTCGTAGAATTTCAGTATCTTTGATTCAATAAATAAAGGATTTGTATGTTCTCTATATCCAACATTATGTATTATTCTAACTGATCTTTTTTGTAACACCGTTAATGAATGAAGTGTGCTTTTGTAGTTATTTCCCCATATTTCTACACAGTAACTCAGATATGGTAACACTAGTGAGCAGTAGAGAATATGAAGTGATTTTTTTGTCTAGAACATGTTTTGCTTTATTCATTATTGACGTGTTTCTTGCTACTTTATGTTGTATATTTTTTTACGTGAGATTTCCAGTTCAATTTATCATCAATCTTTATACCAAGAAATTTGGTTTCATTTACTCTTTCAATTTATATTCCGTCTATTTGTATTTGTGTTTGACTTTCTCTTCTCCTGTTACCAAATAGCATTATTTTAGTTTTACTGAGATTCAACGATAGTCTGTTTTTGTCAAACCATCTTTTTAATTTGTTCATTTCTTCTGTTATTATTTGTAGTATCTTCTGTGTGTTCTCTCCTGAACAAAACGCTGTTGTATCATCCGCAAATAATACTAAATCTTTTGTAACTTTACAAATGTCATTTATATATAGATTGAATAATTTAGGTCCTAGTATTGATCCCTGAGGTACACCACAGGATATATTTAGCGTTGTAGAGGTGTGTTCGCCTAGTTTCACGTATTGTTTCCTGTTTCATTAGATAACTTCTTATCCAGTTTAAGACTAACCCTCTGATTAGATAACTTCTGAAGGGTCTGAATACTTATGACCATGTCGTATTTTAGTTTTTCCTTTTTAATACATTTGCAAAAAATTCTACATCTCTGTTTTTTTTCTGTCAAGGTGGGTGCTGGGTGTACATGAATGAGAAATAAAAGGAACTTTTTTGATTTTAGCGAATGGCTGCAATGAAACAAAGAGTGAAAAATCAAAAGGGGTCTGAATATAGAAAGATGCACGGTTGTCTTTCTTTCAGGTGTGCTGCCCTGCTAAGGCATTAAAGCTAACTTATGCATTCCAACTATTGTCTGAGAACAGAAGGTGTTAGTCTCTGACTCAGCCACTAATGGCACTTACAGTACCGGTAGATCCATCACTGGGAAGACTGGACGTGTGCATCGATTCACACCCAAGAAACCAAACAATAGCCCGCCCTGGCCTTCACTGCACTACCGGAGAGCAGCGTAGTTTAAATTTCATGTTTACGTATCAAGTGAATGAATTGCATCTTCAACTTTTTCATCACCCCCCCTTCCCCCTCCTTCATGACCCTTAGTCTGATGAAAACAGCGAGTTGCAGAGTGCCGGCAAGACAGTCAAGAAGGTACAAATTCACTCAGGGTCAAGGAAGCTTTGTTTGTTTTTCCTCTTTTTCTTCTTGCTAGAAATGTGACACAATGTATGGACAAAAGTATTGAGACTCAACTTTGCATACAATTCCGTGTCGTTGTAATAGCCATTTGTTCCAACACTTTTACCCATATAATGTGTATAGTGGTCAACATGGACTATGCAACTCTCCACCATTAATCAATCAATGTGCTCTCCTTGTTGGTGTGAGAGCTCAGGTATCTCAGGGTGGTGGTGGTGGTGCGGGTCAAAGTCGATCTAAAAACATCTACTTGTTTTTTGGGTTTTTCTTCCTCATAGCCTTCCAAGCCTATGCCGGCCACAATGGACATGGACGATGACGCTCAAATGAAGTTAGCTCTGAACATGAGCAAGGAGACGCTCGTACAGGTACGCCACCGGTCACAATATTAGATGTGTTTCCTTAATATATATTGATGACCTTACAGTGGGGCAAAAAAGTATTTAGTCAGCAACCGATTGTGCAAGTTCTCCCACTTAAAATGATGACAGAGGTCTGTAATTTTCATCATAGGTACACTTCAACTGTGAGAGACAGAATGTGAAAAAAAAATCTAGGAATTCACATTGTAGGAATTTTAAAGAATTTATTTGTAAATTATGGTGGAAAATAAGTATTTGGTCACTTCAAACAAGGAAGATCTCTTGCTCTCAGAGACCTGTAACTTCTTCTTTAAGAAGCTCTTCTGTCCTCCACTCATTACCTGTATTAATGGCACCTGTTTGAACTGGTTATCTGTATAAAAGACACCTGTCCACAGCCTCAAACAGTCAGACTCCAAACTCCACTATGGGCAAGACCAAAGAGCTGTCGAAGGACACCAGGAAAAGAATTGTAGACCTGCACCAGACTGTGAAGAGTGAATCTACAATAGGCAAGCAGCTTGGTGTGAAAAAAATCAACTGTGGGAGCAATTATCAGAAAATGGAAGACATACAAGACCACTGATAATCTCCCTCGATCTGGGGCTCCACGCAAGATCTTATCCCGTGGGGTCAAAATGATCATGAGAACGGTAAGCAAAAATCCCAGAACCACACGGGGGGACCTGGTGAATGACCTGCAGAGAGCTGGGACCAAAGTAACAAAGGTTACCATCAGTAACACACTACGCCGACAGGGAATCAAATCCTGCAGTGCCAGACGTGTCCCCCTGCTTAAGCCAGTGCATGTCCAGGCCAGAGAGCACATGGATGATACAGCAAAGGATTGGGGAAATGTCATGTGGTCAGATGAAACCAAAATAGAACTTTTTGGTATAAACTCAACTCGTCGTGTTTGGAGGAAGAAGAATACTGAGTTGCATCCAAGAACACCATACCTACTGTGAAGCTTGGGGGTGGAAACATCATGCTTTGGGGTTGTTTTTCTGCTAAGGGGACAGGCCGACTGATCAGTGTTAAGGAAAGAATGAATGGGGCCATGTATCGTGAGATTTTGAGCCAAAACCTCCTTCCATCAGTGAGAGCTTTGAAGATGAAACATGGCAGAGTCTTCCAGCATGACAATGATCCCAAACACACCGCCCGGGCAACGAAGGAGTGGCTCCGTAAGAAGCATTTGAAAGTCCTGGAGTGGCCTAGCCAGTCTCCAGACCTCAACCCCATAGAAAATCTGTGGAGAGAGTTGAAAGTCTGTGTTGCTCGGCGACAGCCCCAAAACATCACTGCTCTCGAGAAGATCTGCATGGAGGAATGGGCCAAAATACCAGCTACTGTGTGTGCAAACCTGGTAAAGACCTATAGTAATCGTTTGACCTCTGTTATTGCCAACAAAGGTTATATTACAAAGTATTGAGTTGAATTTTTGTTATTGACCAAATACTTATTTGCCAGCATAATTTACAAATAAATTCTTTAAAAATCATACAATGTGAATTCCTGGATTTTTTTTTTCACATTCTGTCTCTCACAGTTGAAGTGTACCTATGATGAAAATTACAGACCTCTGTCATCATTTTAAGTGGGATAACTTGCACAATTGGTGGCTGACTAAATACTTTTTTGCCCCACTGTATTTAGCTACAGTATATGAGAGAGACACAGGTCACAATGGTGCTTGGGAAATAGCTTCTTATGCACTGCTTCTAAAAAATTGCATTTTTCTGTATAAGTGCCTCCAACACAGAATGGGCAACCCCGCAATGTTCCACCTTTGGAGGTAGTTTGAAAGTAGTGTGAATGTGGCTTGTATGATGTCTTGCAGTACTACACCGTTGCAAAGTACTGTACAACCACAACAATAAACACATTAGGTTTATTATGATAAGGTCACCTGGGGATAGGTTGATTGGCAACACTAAATTGGCCCTAGTGTGTGAATGTTGTCTGTCTATCTGTGTTGGCTCTGTGATGAGGTGGCAACTTGTCCAGGGTGTACACCGCCTTCTGCCCGAATGCAGCTGAGATAGGCTCCAGCACCCCCCATGACCCCGAAAGGGATAAGCGGTAGAAAATGGATGGATGGATGGATGGATAATAAGGTCATTTAGATCACTGGTATTTAGTTGGCTAGGACTATGATGCTGGGGAGAGGTTTTGCAGTGACACCACTGGGTAAATAGGTATTACTGCCACTTCCAGGACTGGAGTGGAAAACTACACACTTTTTAAGTCAAGTAGACATGTTTAGGATTGACTGGCCTTGGTGGAGGTCACTGTGTCAATGTATTTATCTACAAAACCCAAAAGCAGTGAAGTTGTCACGTTGTGTAAATGGTAAATAAAAAGAGAATACAACAAATCCTTTTCAACTTATATTCAATTGAATAGACTGCAAAGACAAGATATTTCATGTTCACACTGAGAAACTATTTTTTTTTTTTCAAACAATCATGAACTTAGAATTTAATGGCAGCAACACATTGCAAAAACGTTGTCAGAGGGGCATTTTTACCAGTGTGTTACATGGCCTTTCCTTTTAACAACACTCAGTAAAGGTTTGGGAACTGAGAAGACACATTTGTGAAGTATAATTCTTTCCCATTCTTGCTTGATGTACAGCTTAAGTTGTTCAACAGTCTCCCTTCTCATATTTCAGCCTTCATATTGCACCACACATTTTCAATGTCTGGACTACAGGCAGGCCAGTCTAGTACCCGCACTCTTTTACTATGAAGCCACCCTGTTGTAACACGTGGCTTGGCATCGTCTTGCTGAAATAAGCAGGGGCGTCCATGATAACGTTGCTTGGATGGCAACATATGTTGCTCCAAAACCTGTATGTACCTTTCAGCATTAATGGTGCCTTCACAGATGTGTAAGTTACCCATGCCTTGGGCACTAATACACCCCCATACCATCACACATGCTGCCTTTTACACTTTGCGCCTAGAACAATCCGGATGGTTCTTTTCGTCTTTGGTCCGGAGGACACGACGTCCAGAGTTTCCAAAAACAGTTTGAAATGTGGACTCGTCAGACCACAGAACACTTTTCCACTTTGCATCAGTCCATCTTAGATGAGCTCGGGCCCAGCGAAGCGTTTCTGGGTGTTGTTGATAAATGGCTTTGGCTTTTCATAGTACAATTTTAATTTGCACTTACAGATGTGGCGACCGACTGTAGTTACTGACAGTGGTTTTCTGAAGTGTTCCTGAGCCCATGTGGTGATATCCTTTATACACTGATGTCGCTTTTTGATGCAGTACCGCCTGAGGGATCTAAGGTCCGTAATATCATGGCTTACGTGCAGTGATTTCTTCAGATTTTCTGAACCTTTTGTTGATATTACGGAGCGTAGATGGTGAAATCCCTAAATTCCTTGCAATAGCTGGTTGATAAATGTTATTCTTAAACAATTTGCTCAGGCATTTGTTGACAAAGTGGTGACCCTCGCCCCGTCCTTGTTTGTGAACGACTGAGCATTTCATGGAAGCTGCTTTTATACCCAAGCATGGCACCCACCTGTTCCCAATTAGCCTGTTCACCTGCGGGATGTTCCAAATAAGTATTTGATGAGCATTCTTCAACTTGACTGTCTGATTGTGGCAGTCCGCTCCCTGTATGATCAGTGCCAGAGCTTGGTCCGCATTGCCGGTAGTAAGTCGGACACGTTTCCAGTGAGGGTTGGACTCCGCCAAGGCTGCCCTTTGTCACCCATTCTGTTCTGAACTTTTATGGACAGAATTTCTAGGCGCAGTCAAGGCGTTGAGGGGTTCTGGTTTGGTGGCTGCAGGATTAGGTCTCTGCTTTTTGCAGATGATGTGGTCCTGATGGCTTCATCTGGCCGGGATCTTCAGCTCTCACTGGATCGGTTCGCAGCCGAGTGTGAAGCGACTGGGATGAGAATCAGCACCTCCAAGTCCGAGTCCATGGTTCTCGCCCGGAAAAGGGTGGAGTGCCATCTCCGGGTTGGGGAGGAGACCCTGCCCCAAGTGGAGGAGTTCAAGTATCTAGGAGTCTTGTTCACGAGTGAGGGAAAAGTGGATCGTGAGATCGACAGGCGGATCGGTGCGGCATCTTCAGTAATGCGGACGCTGTATCGATCCGTTGTGGTGAAGAAGGAGCTGAGCCGGAAGGCAAAGCTCTCAATTTACCGGTCGATCTACGTTCCCATCCTCACCTATGGTCATGAGCTTTGGGTTATGACCGAAAGGACAAGATCACGGGTACAGGCAGCCGAAATGAGTTTCCTCCGCCGGGTGGCGGGGCTCTCCCTTAGAGATAGGGTGAGAAGCTCTGCCATCCGGGAGGAGCTCAAAGTAAAGCCGCTGCTCCTCCACATCGAGAGGAGCCAGATGAGGTGGTTCGGGCATCTGGTCAGGATGCCACCCGAACGCCTCCCTAGGGAGGTGTTTAGGGCACGTCCAACCGGTAGGAGGCCACGGGGAAGACCCAGGACACGTTGGGAAGACTATGTCTCCCGGCTGGCCTGGGAACGCCTCGGGATCCCCCGGGAGGAGCTGGACGAAGTGGCTGGGGAGAGGGAAGTCTTGGCTTCCCTGCTTAGGCTGCTGCCCCCGCGACCCGACCTCGGATAAGCGGAAGAAGATGGATGGATGGATGGATTCTTCAACTTTCTCAGTCTTTTTGCCACTTGTGCCAGCTTTTTTGAAACATGTTGCAGGAATCAAATTCCAAATGAGCTAATATTTGCAAAAAATAAATTTTTCCAGTTCAATCGTTAAATATCTTGTCTTTGCAGTCTATTCAATTGAATATAAGTTGAAAAGGATTTGCAAATCATTGTATTCTCTTTTCATTTACCATTTACCGTATTTTTCGGAGTATAAGTCGCACCTGCTGAAAATGCATAATAAAAAAGGAAAAAAACATATATAAGTCGCACTGGAGCCCGGCCTAACTATGAAAAAAAACTGCGACTTATAGTTCGAAAAATACGGTACACAACGTGACAACTTCACTGCTTTTGGGGTTTGTAGAATCCACTGTTCTGTCATTTCATGATGGCAACAAAATAGAAGCACTGTAAGAGGTCCTGGCGGGTAACGCTCACCTTCTTACTTTCATGACCAGAGAATGTTCCATCTCGCCCGCAGTTCCTGATATAAGGTCTGATGCCCGTGTGTGTATCTGTTGACAGGAGAAGCTCAGTCGTCAAGGCGACGAGTCGATGCTGCGGAAAGCTTTGGAGGAGAGCAAACGTGAGATGTCGTCTAAAGGCGGGGTATGCAATTTTGGGGTACAGATGCTTGCTGGGGGGAAAGTAGAGAGCTTTCATTGGGGTTGGATTTGTATTGACATTTACCATAAACTCTCTAATTATAGCTGAGTAAGGTTAATTGGAATCAGTCTGATAAATCTACACTGACATGTTGGAGTGCATGAGAAATTGGAGAGGAAAAGCTGTATATTGTACAACAAAGCAGCAACGGTATGGAGCAGACTGCTCAGTCAGCATTCATGGCGATTGTCAAGAGCATGGCATGTGTAATGCATGACTTTCACACCCGCTCACTGGACATGCTTTCACATAAATGCAGAGCTGCTGGGTCCTGACCACTCACGATACTTGAAATGCAGATACAGCCACAATGTTGTTTCACCCAGTGCACTTGCGGCTCATGCTGCCGACAACTATAGGAATATCTACAGTTGTTGAACATGGTTATGGTTATGGTTTGAGTTTGTTTTGAACATGCATGCACACAACATGATACATCACAATTTCCTCTGTTCAACATGTTCAAAAATGACTAAGAAGAGGCAGAGTTTATTTAATCCTAATCTATCCCTTTTCCTTTACGTAGCAATCTCTGTCACTTTTGTTCACTTCCTGTTCTCAATTTGTTCACAATATGCTCCATAAATAATACATACCTGCCAACTTTTGAAATCAGAAAAACCTAGTAGCCAGGGTCCAGGGGCCGCAGGCCGCCCGGTAGGTCCAGGACAAAGTCCTGGTGGGGGGTTCCTTCGCCCCCAACGCAAAATGATTGATTGCATTCAGACAGGTTAAAATGTTGCTAAAACCATCACTTTTCTATCAGTCACAGTGACTTTTCAAAACAAAAATATTACAGCAAAAATCATATGGGTTGATTGACATGTTTATTCTGTAAGCTAACTTCAATAGTTTGAAATTATTTTGACAGTTAATGCCAGTTATCCTGTCAACCTTTCACAAGACTTCAATTTGTTAATTGAAAGTATAAACAGTATAAACACTTTTTACAGTAAACAAATGGTAAAACAGTACTAAACAATTCCATAAAAAAAAAAATTGGTGTCATTATTAACTTTCTGTCCAAGCTTGTATAATCTACTGCCTTGTTCAATTGTAAAAAATATTCTGTGCCTAAAATTCACATTTCTATCACAATTATCATACTGTAAACATGGTAAGCTAACTTCATTAAAATTAATAGTCCTGTCAATAGCATGGAATTACAATTCAAATGTAGTTTTTTTGTAACCCTTTCAAAAGAATTCAAAATATGAAAAATTAATTGAAGCCATCAGACACTTGAAAAGTGGCACATCACATCTCTAATGTAATCATTTGAACTTTTCAACAGAAATAGCACTGCAAAAATATTAAGGACATACTTCTGTATTTTGGTAGTTATGCTGTCAACATTTAACAAGATTTCTTCAACTTGGACGTGAAAGCATAAATAGTATAAACACTTTTAACAGTATAACAGTACTAAACAATTCCAATAGATAACATTGGTGTCATTACCTTTTTGTGGCTAAAATCCAAATTTAGCAACGGCATTAGACTTGTGTTTTTTTGTCCCAACGTGGTCTTTTACATCGCTAATTCCTCCGTGTCCGATCGAAAAATCTTGTCTGCACAAGGTGCAATTCGCGTAGTTTTCACCCTTTTTGGAACGGATAATTATTCCCGGATAGGCTTTTGAATATTCTTCACGGAATGACTGCAGTTTTCTTTTCGGTTTAAGACTCGTTTGCGATTTTTCTCCGGCTGATTCCATGATCGTTCGCTCGTTTGGAAACAATGGCAACTGGTGCCTCGTGCTTGGCAGAGGTGCTATAAATAGCCTCGCGCATGGCATTCGGAATGGCTCGATAGGAAGTTACGGGAAGCAGTGTCGATTGTCATTCTTGTTACGCGATTTCGTGAATAAAACTTTAAAAAAAAAAAAAAAATTTAATTAATGAAAAACCGTATTTTTTTATCACTGCAACCGTAACCCGGAATAGGTTGATGAAAACCGTACTAATTACGGGAAAACCGGAGTAGTTGGCAGGTATGATAATACAATTAAATAAAAAAAAACATCTATAGTAAAGTAAGTTGTATTTCATATTTCAAGATTATCAATACATACAGTCGTGGTCAAAAGTGTACATACACTTGTAAAGAACATCATGTCATGGCTGTCTTTAGTTTACAATCATTTCTACAACTCTTATTTTTTTGTGATGTAGTGATTGGAGCACATACTTGTTGGTCACAAAAAACATTCATGAAGTTTGCTTCTTTTATGAATTTATTATGGCTCTACTGAAAATGTGAGGGTCAAAAGTATACATACAGCAATGTTAATATTTGCTTACATGTCCCTTGGCAAGTTTACCTGCAATAAGGCACTTTTGGTAGCCATCCACAAGCTTCTGCTTGAATTTTTTGACCACTCCTCTTGACAAAATTGATGCAGTTCAGCTAAATGTGTTGCTTTTCTGACATGGACTTGTTTCTTCAGCATTGTCCACACGTTTAAGTCCGGACTTTGGGAAGGCCATTCTAAAACCTTCATTCTAGCCTGATTTAGCCATTCCTTTACCACTTTTGACGTGTGTTTGGGGTCATTGTCCTGTTGGAACACCCAACTGCGCCCAAGACCCAACCTCCGGGCTGATGATTTTAGCTTGTCCTGAAGAATTTGGAGGTAATCCTCCTTTTTCATTGTCCCATTTAAAGCAGCAGTTCCATTGGCAGCAAAACAGGCCCAGACCACAGAACTTTCCTCCAGAATGTCTTATCTTTGTCCATGATGTCAGATGAAACAAAAATGGAGCTGTTCGGCCACAATACCCAGCAATATGTTTGGAGGAGAAAATGTGAGGCCTTTAATCCCAAGAACACCATTCCTACCGTCAATCATGGTGGTGGTAGTATTATGCTCTGGGCCTGTTTTGCTGCCAATGGAACTGGTGCTTTAAATGGGACAATGAAAAAGGAGGATTACCTCCAAATTGTTCAGGACAAGCTAAAATCATCAGCCCGGAGGTTGGGTCTTTGGCGCAGTTGGGTGTTCCAACAGGACAATGACCCCAAACACACGTCAAAAGTGGTAAAGGAATGGTTAAATCAGGCTAGAATGAAGTTTTTAGAATGGCCTTCCCAAAGTCCTGACTTAAACGTGTGGACAATGCTGAAGAAACAAGTCCATGTCAGAAAACCAACAAATCTAGCTGAACTGCACCAATTTTGGATGAATGGGAACATCCATACATACGTAGAAAATCCGATGATTGGTTGGTGTTCCTATGATGAGTCAGAATTGGCTAAGGTTAGGGCGAAAAATTACAGACTGGCCAATCGGAAGCAAGATTAGTCGGGTCATCAAAACTAGTAAGCAAATCACACCAGACACGTACTAATGTCACATGACGGTGAGGGAGTCAGAGACAGAGGGACGCTTCAAGCTGACCACTCAAAAAAAAACATACCGGTAGTTGAAAATGGCAGAGGAATTCTCTCCCGTAGTTTCGATTTTTTCTGTAGTAATGAAGCGTGTCCTTGGCCGTATTTAGACAAATGTATGCATTTAGAGAAAACAATGCCCAAAACTTTAGGTTTTAGTTGTTTACTCTGTAAACCAAAATTATAACTGCTCTCTTCATCTAAGACGACCAACACACATTAAAGTGAGTTGTGTTCATGAAGAGTTTTACTGCACATAACCATTAGCAACTGTTCCCAAACAACACACAAGTCTTTGTTTTGTTTTGACAAGATGTAATGTTTTTTAAATGGAGGCAGAAAAAATTAATAACATTATAGGGGTAGGCCAACTAAAATAAATACATATAGTGGGATGCAGGGACCCCTAGAGGTAGTTGTAGGGTGTCCCTAGCTCAGGGGTCGGCAACCCAAAATGTTGAAAGAGCCATATTGGACCAAAAATACAAAAACAAATCTGTCTGGAGCCGCAAAAAAATCAAAAGCCATTTTACATACAGATAGTGTGTCATGAGATATACATTGAATTAAGAGGACTTAAAGGAAACTAAATGAGCTCAAATATAGCTACAAATGAGGCATAATGATGCAATATGTACATATAGCTAGCCTAAATAGCATGTTAGCATCGATTAGCTTGCAGTCATGCAGTGACCAAATATGCCCGATTAGCACTCCCCACAAGTCAATAACATCAACAAAACTCACCTTTGTGCATTCATGCACAACGTTAAAAGTTTGGTGGACAAAATGAGAAAGAAAAAGAAGTGGCATAAAACACGTCCTAGAAAGTCTGAGAAAGTTATACATGTAAACAAACTACGGTGAGTTCAAGGACCGCCAAAATTAGTAGGACAAAACGGCGCTCGCCAAATACTCAATCAGTGAAGCATGTTTAATATAAACAGTGGAATTTATAACAATTAGGGAGGTTTGTGTCATGTTTGGCCTCCTACAGAAACCATATTAAAACAAAAAATAAATTATTTCCCCTCATCTTTTTCCATTTTTCATACATCTTTGGAAAAGCTCCAGGGAGCCACTAGGGTTGCCGACCCCTGCCCTAGCTAAATGACAGATAGTTAATAGTAATGGACCCTTATTTTGTCAATTTGTACACTCTCATTTACATCAACACGGATATTATACATGTGGGCCCAGAGATATACATGTTGTTAAATGTAGCAAGCTACTTTTATCATGTAGCTTGTTTTTGTTTAATCAAGAGTAACTTGTAACTTAGCTTACTTCCAAGTAGCTTGCCCATCACTGCTGAATAGCATTATTTGAGTTTTACTGAGGTTTAAGGATAGTCTGGTTTTGTCCAAACCATCTCTTGAATGTGTTCATTTCTTCTGTTATTATTTGTATTAGCTTCTGTGCGTTCTCTTGTGAACAAAACACAGTTGTATCATCTGCGAATAATATTAACTTTTAAGTCTTTTGTAACTTCACAAATGTCATTTATATACAGATTGAACAATTTTAGTCCCAGTATTAATCCCTGTGGTTAGTCACAGGATATATTTAGCGTTGTAGACTTTTGTTGGCCTAGCTTCACGTATTGCTTCCTGTTGGTTAAGAAGCTTATCACCCAGTTCAAGACCAACCCTCTGATGCCATTCCATCCATCCATCCATCCATCTTCTTCCGCTTATACGAGGTCGGGTCGCGGGGGCAGCAGCCTAAGCAGGGAAGCCCAGACTTCCCTCTCCCCAGCCACTTCGTCCAGCTCTTCCCGGGGGATCCCGAGGCGTTCCCAGGCCAGCCGGGAGACATAGTCTTCCCAGCGTGTCCTGGGTCTTCCCCGTGGCCTCCTACCGGTCGGACGTGCCCTAAACACCTCCCGAGGGAGGCGATCGGGTGGCATCCTGACCAGATGCCCGAACCACCTCATCTGGCTCCTCTCCATGTGGAGGAGCAGCGGCTTTACTTTGAGCTCCCCCCGGATGACAGAGCTTCTCACCCTATCTCTAAGGGAGAGCCCTGCCACCCGGCGGAGGAAACTCATTTCGGCCGCTTGTACCCGTGATCTTGTCCTTTCGGTCATAACCCAAAGCTCATGACCATAGGTGAGGATGGGAACGTAGATCGACCGGTAAATTGAGAGCTTTGCCTTCCGGCTCAGCTCCTTCTTCACCACAACGGATCGATACAGCGTCCGCATTACTGAAGATGCCGCACCGATCCGCCTGTCGATCTCACGATCCACTCTTCCCTCACTCGTGAACAAGACTCCGAGGTACTTAAACTCCTCCACTTGGGTCAGGGTCTCCTCCCCAACCCGAAGATGGAATTCCACCCTTTTCCGGGCGAGAACCATGGACTCGGACTTGGAGGTGCTGATTCTCATCCCAGTCGCTTCACACTCGGCTGCGAACCGATCCAGCGAGAGCTGAAGATCCTGGCCAGATGAAGCCATCAGGACCACATCATCTGCAAAAAGCAGAGACCTAATCCTGCAGCCACCAAACCAGATCCCCTCAACGCCCTGACTGCGCCTAGAAATTCTGTCCATAAAAGTTATGAACAGAATGGGTGACAAAGGGCAGCCTTGGCGGAGTTCAACCCTCACTGGAAACGTGTCCGACTTACTGCCGGCAATGCGGACCAAGCTTTGACACTGATCATACAGGGAGCGGACCGCCAAAATCAGACAGTCCGATACCCCATACTCTCTGAGCACTCCCCACAGGACTTCCCGGGGTACACGGTCGAATGCCTTCTCCAAGTCCACAAAGCACATGTAGACTGGTTGGGCAAACTCCCATGCACCCTCAAGGACCCTGCCGAGAGTATAGAGCTGGTCCACAGTTCCACGACCAGGACGAAAACCACACTGTTCCTCCTGAATCCGAGGTTCGACTATCCGGCGTAGCCTCCTCTCCAGTACACCTGAATAGACCTTACCGGGAAGGCTGAGGAGTGTGATCCCACGATAGTTAGAACACACCCTCCGGTTCCCCTTCTTAAAGAGAGGAACCACCACCCCGGTCTGCCAATCCAGAGGTACCGCACCCCTGATGCCATTCCGTTCTAATTTATTTATTTGAATATTGTGATTGTGTCAAATGCTTTTATTGGATCCATAAATACTGCAGTTGCACACCGTTTACCATCCATTGCATGGATTTAATTAAAGCCATTGATGTTGAAATATTAGCTGTGTATCAATATTGGTTCTTTGCGAGTATTGCACAACAAGTCAGCATTAATACTGATTGTCAAGAGCATGTCTATTTGAACTGAAATGATGTGATAAGAATGATTTGTTTCCCCATGTTTTCAGACCGCGTTCATGGACCTGGTGGATGTATTTTCAGTGTCTTCAGATCCTCCTCCTAGTGACCAAAAATGGAAAAACACTGCATACTCCTCGTCTGTTCGTACCAGAGGGTCGAGCTCCTGGGACCCCTTGGGTGAGCTTTGCCAGCGTCTGAGAATGAATGTATGTAAAAGCTGCAGTATGTCATGATCCTTATTTCTCATAAAAGATGGAAGAAGCAGCTCGTTAAGATTAGATTCTCCCTGGTTGGTGTCGCCCACCTCCACTAGTCCCCCTCCAGCCTGGGAGCCAAGCTCGCCCCCAAGCAACCCTTGGGATGCCCCAAAGAGCAGTGCCTCTAAACTATGGGGACTCTCCAACACAGGTGGGTGTGTTATACAAACCCCAAAAGCAGTGAAGTTGTCACGTTGTGTAAATGGTAACTAAAAAGAGAATACAACAAATCCTTTTCAACTTATATTCACTTGAATAGACTGCAAAGACAAGATGTTTAACGTTCGAACTAGTAAACTTTGCTATTTTTTGCAAATATTAGCTCATTTGGAATTTGATGCCTGCAACATGTTTCAAAAAAGCTGGCACAAGTGGCAAAAAAAGTTGAGGAACGCTCATCAAAGACTTATTTGGAACATCCCACAGGTGAACAGGCTAATTGGGAACAGGTGGGTGCCATGATTGGGTATAAAAGCAGCTTCCATGAAATGCTCAGTCGTTCACAAACAAGGACGGGGCGAGGGTCACCACTTTGTCAACAAACGCCTGAGCAAATTGTTTAAGAACAACATTTCTCAAGCAGCTATTGCAAGGAATTTAGGGATTTCACCATCTACGCTCCGTAATATCATCAAAAGGTTCAGAGAATCTGGAGAAATCACTGCACGTAAGCCATGATATTACGCACCTCCGATCACTCAGGCGGTACTGCATAAAAAAAGCGACATCAGTGCGTAAAGGATATCACCACATGGGCTCAGGAACATTTCAGAAAACCACTGTCAGTAACTACAGTTGGTTGCGACATCTGTAAGTGCAAGTTAAAACTCTACTATGCAAAGCCAAAGCCATTTATCAACAACACCCAGAAACGCCGCCGGCTTCGCTGGGCCCGAGCTCATCTAAGATGGCCTGATGCAAAGTGGAAAAGTGTTCTGTGGTCTGACAAGTCCACATTTGAAAAGAGGAGGTGGTCAATCAACAACAGGGATTTGCGATACCGGGTAAAATTCAGGCTGGTATCGGGAATACCAATCAGATACCTTGTGCAAATCTACCTAATCTGTCTGCTAAGATTTAAAACGTTGTAAATTTTAAATAACGTATCTCATAGCATAAAGAACAAAATACAGTTTTTTGTTGTTGTTTTTTTAACTCTTAAGTAGATTGAGGTAATGGGGTGAATAACAAGCTAATGCAACAGAAAAAAACAGGACAAAATTACAAAGTCTCACAAAAGTGGTGATTCAAACCATAAAAAAGGAAAATAATAAAAACATTATTAATTAATAAGAGTTACTATTGGAATAAAAAAAGAGCAAAAATTTGGAATTTAACGAGAAAAAGATTAAATTTTTAACTAATAATTAATGATAATAATATAGTCAGTCACCTATAACACAGTTTGTTTATATATATATATATATATATATATATATATATATATATATATATATATAATATCCATCCATCCATTTTCTACCGCTTGTCCCTTTTGGGGTCACGGGGGGTGCTGGAACCTATCTCAGCTGCATTCATACATATAATATAATATATATATATATATATATATATATATATATATATATATATATATATATATATATATATATATTGTATCTGTTTATAGCAATTTTTTTTAAATATCAAAAGTGGCCCCCCCATTCTTGACTTGTCAGTATGCGGCCGTTGGTGGAAAAAGTTTAGACACCACTAATCTAAAATATTAGAAGATCTAAAAATAAAAAAAATGTACCGGTACTTAAAATGTAAAAAAAGTTTAGTTAGGTTTTTGTTTTTTTTTAATAATACTGACTTACAAATCAATTAATTTAAAAAAAAATGACAACAACCATAACAAACACTTAAATGTGTAACTGAACATTAATATTTTGTACACGCAGAATGTTTTGACACAATCAGTTACACAATCCTATTATTATTTTACTCTATTCTTACAGGGGACAACAACAACAGTAACATTTGAGAAAAAAAGAGAAAAAAATCCGATTGTAATGACAAAAAGCGGAAATGTTATTACTAATACTAATTGCTTAGTCACCTATAATACAAAGCTGACAGGTTTTTTTTTAGCATTTTTGTAAATAAAAAAAAAATATTAATATAGCCCCAGCATACTTTGACTTTTCAATAATCGGCCCTTGCTGGAAGAAGTTTGGACCCCTGAACTAAAGTATCAGAGGTATCAATATTTTGATTTTGAGAGTCAATATTAGAGCATAAAGATTTGGTATTGGCGGTATCGATATTTCAGTATTGGTCCGCACATCACTAATCAACAAACTATTTTATGGAAGGAACAGGTTTAATGAATATAATGTTAAGAAGACTTCTTCTCATTAAGAAGACATCTTTCTCACCACACGCTCACTCACTCACTCACTCGCTCCACCTCCCTTTCTTTTGCCTTCATTGCATTCATCCAATTCCACAGACAGTCTGAAACCATTAAAAGTCTTTTCAAAATGCACATTTCTACTACTCCTGTGTAAAACAATGTCACCCTCCTCACAAGTGGAGTTTAAAAAAAAAAAGTCTATACGCAAAAAAAACCCACTTTCAATGGGTGTCATGTTCATTTTGTTCAATCAGAAGCTTGAAAAAGCGGTGGAGGATCTCCAGGATCAGCCAGTCCAGGAGGCATCAACATAAGAATGTTCTATTGTAACCATCTTGTCTTTTTAGATGGGGATCTGTTTGATGAAGCCATGGACGGAGGCTCCATGAACATCAACGGGCGAAGGGAGGGCAGCCCTGAGATCTATGACTTGACCCAACTCAGACGAAGCCTGGTGGAGCCCACCCCTCGTACACTGCATACCCCAGAGGCCTTCCTTGGACCCTCAGCTGCTTCATTGGTCAACATGGACACTTTGATCCCAGCTCAGCCCGCGACCTTGAACCCCTTTCTATCAGGTATTTTCACAGTGACATTTGTGATATATACACACACACATGTATATAAATGTATATTTATATACATATCTATATATATATATATATATATAGACAATTACACATATATGTTTATGTATATATATATATATATATATATATATATATATATATATATATATATATATATATACATATATACAGGTAAAAGCCAGTAAATTAGAATATTTTGAAAAACTTGATTTATTTCAGTAATTGCATTCAAAAGGTGTAACTTGTACATTATATTTATTCATTGCACACAGACTGATGCATTCAAATGTTTATTTCATTTAATTTTGATGATTTGAAGTGGCAACAAATGAAAATCCAAAATTCCGTGTGTCACAAAATTAGAATATTACTTAAGGCTAATACAAAAAAGGGATTTTTAGAAATGTTGGCCAACTGAAAAGTATGAAAATGACAAATATGAGCATGTACAATACTCAATACTTGGTTGGAGCTCCTTTTGCCTCAATTACTGCGTTAATGCGGCGTGGCATGGAGTCGATGAGTTTCTGGCACTGCTCAGGTGTTATGAGAGCCCAGGTTGCTCTGATAGTGGCCTTCAACTCTTCTGCGTTTTTGGGTGTGGCATTCTGCATCTTCCTTTTCACAATACCCCACAGATTTTCTATGGGGCTAAGGTCAGGGGAGTTGGCGGGCCAATTTAGAACAGAAATACCATGGTCCGTAAACCAGGCACGGGTAGATTTTGCGCTGTGTGCAGGCGCCAAGTTCTGTTGGAACTTGAAATCTCCATCTCCATAGAGCAGGTCAGCAGCAGGAAGCATGAAGTGCTCTAAAACTTGCTGGTAGACGGCTGCGTTGACCCTGGATCTCAGGAAACAGAGTGGACCGACACCAGCAGATGACATGGCACCCCAAACCATCACCCAACCATGCAAATTTTGCATTTCCTTTGGAAATCGAGGTCCCAGAGTCTGAAGGAAGACAGGAGAGGCACAGGATCCACGTTGCCTGAAGTCTAGTGTAAAGTTTCCACCATCAGTGATGGTTTGGGGTGCCATGTCATCTGCTGGTGTCGGTCCACTCTGTTTCCTGAGATCCAGGGTCAACGCAGCCGTCTACCAGCAAGTTTTAGAGCACTTCATGCTTCCTGCTGCTGACCTGCTCTATGGAGATGGAGATTTCAAGCTCCAACAGGACTTGGCGCCTGCACACAGCGCAAAATCTACCCGTGCCTGGTTTACGGACCATGGTATTTCTGTTCTAAATTGGCCCGCCAACTCCCCTGACCTTAGCCCCATAGAAAATCTGTGGGGTATTGTGAAAAGGAAGATGCAGAATGCCAGACCCAAAAACGCAGAAGAGTTGAAGGCCACTATCAGAGCAACCTGGGCTCTCATAACACCTGAGCAGTGCCAGAAACTCATCGACTCCATGCCACGCCGCATTAACGCAGTAATTGAGGCAAAAGGAGCTCCAACCAAGTATTGAGTATTGTACATGCTCATATTTTTCATTTTCATACTTTTCAGTTGGCCAACATTTCTAAAAATCCCTTTTTTGTATTAGCCTTAAGTAATATTCTAATTTTGTGACACACGGAATTTTGGATTTTCATTTGTTGCCACTTCAAATCATCAAAATTAAATGAAATAAACATTTGAATGCATCAGTCTGTGTGCAATGAATAAATATAATGTACAAGTTACACCTTTTGAATGCAATTACTGAAATAAATCAAGTTTTTCAAAATATTCTAATTTACTGGCTTTTACCTGTATATATCCATCCATCCATCTTCTTCCGCTTATCCGAGGTCGGGTCGCGGGGGCAGCAGCCTAAGCAGGGAAGCCCAGACTTTCCTCTCCCCAGCCACTTCGTCCAGCTCTTCCCGGGGGATCCCGAGGCGTTCCCAGGCCAGCCGGGAGACATAGTCTTCCCAACGTGTCCTGGGTCTTCCCCGTGGCCTCCTACCGGTCGGACGTGCCCTAAACACCTCCCTAGGGAGGCGTTCGGGTGGCATCCTGACCAGATGCCCGAACCACCTCATCTGGCTCCTCTCGATGTGGAGGAGCAGCGGCTTTACTTTGAGCTCCCCCCGGATGACAGAGCTTCTCACCCTATCTCTAAGGGAGAGCCCCGCCACCCGGCGGAGGAAACTCATTTCGGCCGCTTGTACCCGTGATCTTGTCCTTTCGGTCATAACCCAAAGCTCATGACCATAGGTGAGGATGGGAACGTAGATCGACCGGTAAATTGAGAGCTTTGCCTTCCGGCTCAGCTCCTTCTTCACCACAACGGATCGATACAGCGTCCGCATTACTGAAGATGCCGCACCGATCCGCCTGTCGATCTCACGATCCACTCTTCCCCCACTCGTGAACAAGACTCCTAGGTACTTGAACTCCTCCACTTGGGGCAGGGTCTCCTCCCCAACCCGGAGATGGCACTCCACCCTTTTCCGGGCGAGAACCATGGACTCGGACTTGGAGGTGCTGATATATATATATATATATATATATATATATATATATCTATATAGATATATATATATATAATATACGAAAATGTATAAAAGAAAATAGCATTAGTTTTGGCTCATCGAATAGTATTAGGTTTTCACGGTGTAAAAACGTACATTTCCCTGAGACATTACAATGATAAGGTTTTCTGACCCAATATTGTATCGCTGCTCAATCGGTTTTAAAACATTGGAGCCTGCGTTTGTGTAGCATTATTCAATATGAAAAAAAGACCATACAGTGGAGAGTCTTGTTTTTGAGACTGTTTCCATTACAAAACTTTTATTAACACTTCAATGTTTTAATTACATATTTAACTGTCACACAAGTATAAAGAGAATTTAACCGTAAATGAAATAAAGTGAAAACTACTGCTTTAAACAATTAATGTCCATTCTCCTATTTTGCCTCATCCAAGATGGAGTCCCTCCCGCAACCAGCAATCCATTCCAAGTAGACCAGACCAGACTAACTCTGGATCAAATGGGCTCGGCCACGCTAGAGGGGTCTCTTCCGTACAGCACCTCCCTACCACTGCCTATCAACCACCAGCCCACCAACCTCCCATTGTCTTACACTCATCCCACCCCGACTGCCTTGGATCTACCTGAGCCTTTGTTGCCCTTCTCTACTGGCAGCACTCTGGACCAGGCTGCACCGAACAATCAGAACCCTTTCCTATGAGGACCACTTCAACTGGAGAGAATACTGTGGGGAAAATACAACTAGGCTTAAAACGTCAGATTGAACTGCAACGCTCTTTCATTTGTAATATATACTGTGTTATAACACGCTAACCTTTACTGATGCATGCTGCTTTTCTCAACAGGATAGAAATCATGCAACTAATATCCCATAAATGTCCTTTTTAGGCTATTGCTAATTGGCTACCTTGACTAAATACATAGAAGTTGTGGTTGTTGCACTTTTGCCATTATCTCTGACTGGTTTTGTGTAGTCAACAATCCCCCTGCCCACTCAGCTGTTTGTGTGTTGTCACACATCAGTCTGGACTCTGGACTCACTCTGGAAAATTATTAACTTTCTGTTGGCAAACCATCTGTTGGATAACAACTGGATTTAGGTGATAGAAAATATATAATTTGGGAGGGCCGAGTGCTTCAGGAGTTACGATAAATATTAAAAATAGTTTTGTTTGTAAACAAGAGTGCGATGAGAGCACTATTGTAAGTATAAAACTGAACTGCTCTCTGTATTTGCTGTTCACACTACACCCCATGTAGGTTCATAGTCCACAAGCATCAGTGATTCCTGCAATCCACTGGTGAATACATTGACATTTTTGCATATTTAATCCAGCTACTTACTTAACTGAAGTGCCATCTTTCTATCTTCCCATGGCTCTACTGAGTTGACTTTTCCTTTAAGTCTGAATAAAATGTCACTTATGGCGATTTACTGTGCTGTAGCATCCTTTTTTTTTCCCCATCACTTGATGGTGACTGATTCCAGCCAGGCCAACACCTCCTGGAGTCCCATTCCAGAGCGAGCACTGACCTCCAGTGTTGTGACAGTCTGAGGAGCCGACGCAAGGATGTCATCCAACCGGAAAAGGGACTGGATCTCACCCAGACTCATAGTGCAAGGCATATCCCTGCAACGTGACGTAGAAAGAACACCAATGACATTATGTACAGCAGATCTGGGCAAATTAAGGCCTGGGGGCCACATGCGGCCCGTTAAGCTTTTCAATCTGGCCCGCCGGACATTCCCAAATAATTTATGTAGATCTTTAAGATGGAAAGTGTAGCTGCCATTATGATGTGCAGTGATGTTTTCTATGGACCGTTAGTCTTCAACTATACTAAGTCTTTCAATGGTTGGAATATGTGCTTTTGCATGATATACTACCGTATTTTTCGCAATATAAGTCGCTCGGGAGTATAAGTCGCACTGGCCGAAAATGCATAAGAAGGAAAAAAACATATAAGTCGCACTGGAGTATAAGTCGCATTTTTTGGGGAAATGTATTTGATAAAAGCCAACACCAAGAATAGACATTTGAAAGGCAATTTAAAATTAAAGCTGCAAGCAGCATTGGTCGGGCCCGCGTATTTGGCAGGTGCTAGTCCTAAGTGTCCCAATACTTTTGTCCAGTTTTCGTCCCAAGTGTCGCAATACTTTTGTCCAGTTTTAGTCCTAAGTGTCCCAGTACTTTTGTCCAGTGTAGGTGTCCCAATACTTTAGTCCAGTGGTAGTCATAAGTGTCCCAATACTTTTGTCCAGTTGTAGTCCTAAGTGTCCCAATAAATTTGTCTAGTAGTAGTCCTAAGTGTCCCAATACTTTTGTCCAGTGTAAGTGTCCCAATACTTGTGTCCAGTGGTATTCATAAGTGTCCCAATACTTTTGTCCAGTATGCGTCCTACGTGTCCCAATACTTTTGTCAAGTTGTAGTCCTAAGTGTCCCAATACTTTTGTCCATTGTAAGTGTCCCAATACTTTTGTCCAGTGGTAGTCATAAGTGTCCCAATACTTTTGTCAAGTTGTAGTCACAAGTGTCCCAAAACTTTTGTACAGTTGTAGTTCTAAGTGTCCCGATACTTTTGTCCAGTTGTTATCCTAAGTGTCCCAATACTTTTGTCCAGTTTTAGTCTTAAGTATCCCAATACTTTTGTACAGTGTAAGTGTCCCAATACTTATGTTCAGTGGTAGCCATAAGTGTCCCAATACTTTTGTCAAGTTTTAGTCCCAAGTGTCCCAATACTTTGTCCAGTTGTAGTCCTAAGTGTCCCAATACTTGTGTCCAGTGGTATTCATAAGTGTCCCAATACTTTTGTCAAGTTGTAGTCCTAAGTCTCCCAGAACTTTTGTCCAGTGTAAGTGTCCCAATACTTTTGTCCAGTATGCGTCCTAAGTGTCCCAATACTTTTGTCAAGTTGTAGTCCTAAGTGTCCCAATACTTTTGTCCATTGTAAGTGTCCCAATACTTTTG
Organism: Nerophis lumbriciformis; assembly: GCF_033978685.3. Lineage (NCBI taxonomy): Eukaryota > Metazoa > Chordata > Actinopteri > Syngnathiformes > Syngnathidae > Nerophis > Nerophis lumbriciformis. The sequence goes on from NC_084569.2 coordinate 3,333,558, forward strand.
TCCAGTGGTAGTCATAAGTGTCCCAATACTTTTGTCAAGTTGTAGTCACAAGTGTCCCAATACTTTTGTACAGTTGTAGTTCTAAGTGTCCCGATACTTTTGTCCAGTTGTTATCCTAAGTGTCCCAATACTTTTGTCCAGTTTTAGTCCTAAGTATCCCAATACTTTTGTACAGTGTAAGTGTCCCAATACTTATGTTCAGTGGTAGCCATAAGTGTCCCAATACTTTTGTCAAGTTTTAGTCCCAAGTGTCCCAATACTTTGTCCAGTTGTAGTCCTAAGTGTCCCAATACTTTTGTCCAGTGGTAGTCCTAAGTATCTAAATACTTTTGTCAAGTTTTAGTCCCAAGTGGCCCAATACTTTAGTCAAGTTTTAGTCGTAAGTGTCCCAATACTTTTGTCCAATTTTCGTCCTAAGTGTCCCAAGACTTTTGTCCAGTGGTAGTCATAAGTGTCCCAAAACTTTTGTCTACTTTTAGTCCGAATTGTCCCAATACTTTTGTCTAGTGTACCTACCCTGTCTGCATTGTGTGGGCATGCTGGTGCTTCCTGCTTTTAAGCAGCCATCTTAAAATAACAGCAGTGCAGCAGCATCAGCGCAGCGGTTCTTTGAAGGGTCATAAAATCAAAACCGGAGCAGTTATTAAAACTCTTTCGATAACTTTTAATCAGAAGGGTTCAATCTCTCTCCTGTGTTAGTTTGAAGCCGAAACGACAAACGCGCTCAGAGGAGATAGATTTTGAAGGAAGGTGACCGGTTTTTACAAAACATTTGTTTTGAAGGGGGAATAGCAAACTTCCTGTTGATTTTTGCTGGGGGTTGTCAATTTATGAAATGTAGGTCTAAGTAAGACCTACATAGAGGTTTTTGTTTCATGTCTCTCCGACCTTCCTAATGGGAGTTACAGGCAGCTTAGTTTTTTTGTCTTCCTAGGGGGCGCTAGAGCGCAATTTTGAGTTTTGGGGTTCGGTTTTTTTATTAAAAGGCAATTTTCGCAGGTCCTGATGTGTGGGTCAAATATGGTGAGTTTTGAAGCATGTTAAGTGGGTCAAATTACAGCTCAAAGAGGCGGCGGAAGAAAAAAGAAAGAATAATAATAAAACCTTACAAATTCAATAGGTCCTTATGTCCCATTGCATAAGGACTCCCTTTGGGAGTCCTTATGCAATGGGCCATGCGGGCCCTAATAAATAAAGAATAGTGAACAACAGGCTGAATAAGTGTACGTTATATGAGGCATAAATAACCAACTGGTATGTTAACGTAACATATTATGGTAAGAGTCATTCAAATAACTATAACATATAGAACATGCTATACGTTTACCAAACAATCTGTCACTCCTAATCGCTAAATCCGATTAAATCTTATACGTCTAGTCTCTTACGTGAATGAGATCAATAATATTAGTTGATATTTTACGCTAATGTGTTAATAATTTCACACATAAGTCGCTCCTGAGTATAAGTCGCACCCGGCCAAACTATAAAAAAAATTGCGACTTATAGTCCAAAAAATACGGTAGTTACTATGGTAATCTAATTATTTACTATGGTAATTCATTAGTAACTATGGTCATCTAATTAGTTACTATGGTAATGTAAGTCACAGCAGCTCAGAAGAGGCACCAAGCAGTGTGGGTGGGGAGTGTTTCCAGAGCCTGAAATGTGGGTGTCAGGGACAGACGTGGAAGGAGATTTTTACAACAAAGTCCTAAATCTTAGTGATGTATCAGATGTATCAAATTGTAGGTGGGTTTTTTTTTCTTCTACTCTTAGCGTTCATATTTCGCCGTGTTTGTTGCATTTTTGTTGTGTTTCGCTTGGTTGTAAAATATGTGGATGGAGAGGGTGTGTGACGTTCATATGTTGTCAATATTCAGTGTTTTATCCTTCTTAGTTAATATTGTAAATCCCACATTCTTTATTTTCATGTACATTCTGAGTGTCTCATTCAGTAAAAACATTTAAAATTCCATCCTGTTTAAGACGTTTTTAGCATTCAATCAGACAATATTGTGAAGTTTTGTATTAGTGTTCCTGAAAATCAGATGTACCAGCCCCCAGACACATTTTTTCCCCTAAATTTGGCCCCCCGAGTCAAAATAATTGCCCAGGCCTGATGTACAGTATACTATACAGGTAAAAGCCAGTAAATTAGAATATTTTGAAAAACTTGATTTATTTCAGTAATTGCATTCAAAAGGTGTAACTTGTACATTATATTTATTCATTGCACACAGACTGATGCATTCAAATGTTTATTTCATTTAATTTTGATGATTTGAAGTGGCAACAAATGAAAATCCAAAATTCCGTGTGTCACAAAATTAGAATATTACTTAAGGCTAATACAAAAAAGGGATTTTTAGAAATGTTGGCCAACTGAAAAGTATGAAAATGAAAAATATGAGCATGTACAATACTCAATACTTGGTTGGAGCTCCTTTTGCCTCAATTACTGCGTTAATGCGGCGTGGCATGGAGTCGATGAGTTTCTGGCACTGCTCAGGTGTTATGAGAGCCCAGGTTGCTCTGATAGTGGCCTTCAACTCTTCTGCGTTTTTGGGTCTGGCATTCTGCATCTTCCTTTTCACAATACCCCACAGATTTTCTATGGGGCTAAGGTCAGGGGAGTTGGCGGGCCAATTTAGAACAGAAATACCATGGTCCGTAAACCAGGCACGGGTAGATTTTGCGCTGTGTGCAGGCGCCAAGTCCTGTTGGAACTTGAAATCTCCATCTCCATAGAGCAGGTCAGCAGCAGGAAGCATGAAGTGCTCTAAAACTTGCTGGTAGACGGCTGCGTTGACCCTGGATCTCAGGAAACAGAGTGGACCGACACCAGCAGATGACATGGCACCCCAAACCATCACCCAACCATGCAAATTTTGCATTTCCTTTGGAAATCGAGGTCCCAGAGTCTGGCGGAAGACAGGAGAGGCACAGGATCCACGTTGCCTGAAGTCTAGTGTAAAGTTTCCACCATCAGTGATGGTTTGGGGTGCCATGTCATCTGCTGGTGTCGGTCCACTCCGTTTCCTGAGATCCAGGGTCAACGCAGCCGTCTACCAGCAAGTTTTAGAGCACTTCATGCTTCCTGCTGCTGACCTGCTCTATGGAGATGGAGATTTCAAGTTCCAACAGGACTTGGCGCCTGCACACAGCGCAAAATCTACCCGTGCCTGGTTTACGGACCATGGTATTTCTGTTCTAAATTGGCCCGCCAACTCCCCTGACCTTAGCCCCATAGAAAATCTGTGGGGTATTGTGAAAAGGAAGATGCAGAATGCCAGACCCAAAAACGCAGAAGAGTTGAAGGCCACTATCAGAGCAACCTGGGCTCTCATAACACCTGAGCAGTGCCAGAAACTCATCGACTCCATGCCACGCCGCATTAACGCAGTAATTGAGGCAAAAGGAGCTCCAACCAAGTATTGAGTATTGTACATGCTCATATTTTTCATTTTCATACTTTTCAGTTGGCCAACATTTCTAAAAATCCCTTTTTTGTATTAGCCTTAAGTAATATTCTAATTTTGTGACACACGGAATTTTGGATTTTCATTTGTTGCCACTTCAAATCATCAAAATTAAATGAAATAAACATTTGAATGCATCAGTCTGTGTGCAATGAATAAATATAATGTACAAGTTACACCTTTTGAATGCAATTACTGAAATAAATCAAGTTTTTCAAAATATTCTAATTTACTGGCTTTTACCTGTATATACACACTTGCCACAACATCAGGTCCAAATAAAAAAAGGCCGGTGAATATCTCGTGTCAACTCTCCTACCTAAAGAGGGATAATGGCTGTCACAGAGATATATCATGCTCTCTTATGGTTAAGGTCACCTCTTGTTGAAGAGGATCAGCACAGATGCATTGTGCAGAGGCTCGGCTGAAAGCACAGACAACAGCTGGATACATGAAGACGACGTCTGACAAATGTTGGCCGAGTCTACGACAAACTTGGGAGAAAAAACAACACTCAAATAACTAGTGTTTTGAGCTAAAAAACAAAAAAGCAAGAGTACACACTACATACTATTACAGAGCAGCAATCATTGTAGTAACTGTGCCATATTGGGCCCATGCAGCCTCCAAGCTCCCGCACTGTCAACTTCTTTCTCTTTAGGGTCAAGTCCGTCAGATTGGTTCCTACCTGTGGCCATGGAAACACAAATTAACTAAGTTCAAACAGATGACATTTTTAGAATGAACCAAAAATGCATGTTGGTCGTGTGATGGGTGGCGAGCCAAGAAGACGCCAACTAGGAATCGTCAAACAAAAAGCTTTATTTGTTTCAGCGAGCCTCAGACTGGAAATGCAGTTTCCGGGAGAAAGAGTATGGGCCGGATTACTCTTCTCCTGTCTTCTTGGACAACTGTCCTTAAATACCTTTTACATAAAGACAGTTACTCTTTGTTGTTCTAGCCTTGGGGCTGTTTGTACAAATTCGAACACCTAGGCGTTGTCACTTCGCTCAATGGAATCGGGTGACCTCCAACCCCTGATCTCTACTCCTACCAGTGGGGGCTCTTACCAGATGTAGTTATTGTGTTTACACTTCTATTTAACTTTAAAAATTGGCAGCTCAGTCACCAGAATGTTACAGTAAAAGTAGTGTGTTTTTTACAGCATATAAAAAATGGAATAAATGGAGAAACAATACCACTGTTTTTAGCCAATAAAATTCAAGCAACAGAGCTGACAGTTTTTTCCCCCCCCCAAAATCTGGTTGTTTTTTTTGGTTTGTTTTTTAATGTTTTAGTGTCTTACTGTATGTGGAAAAAAAACAGTACCAAAGTTCAATTCACGATAAAAAAAAAAACTTGGCGGAATTCAACCGTAAAATCTATTGTCAATTTTACAGCCTACAATTTGATTGATCATTTGTTTTGAAATCATAAGTCAAGCAGATATTTAAGTACAGTATTTATCTTTATATTAACAAAAAATATTTTTGGAATACATGATAATATAACATTTTGATTTTGAGAATATTGAATTTTTTGTTTGATTTTAATGTTTTAGTGTCTTACTGTATATGGAAAAAAACAGCACCAAAGTTCAATTCACGGTAAAAAAAAAAACCTCAGTCGGTGGAATTCAACCGTAAAATCTATTGTCAATTTTACAGTCTACAATTTGATTGATCATTTGTTTTGAAATCATAAGTCGAGCAGATAAGTACAGTATTTATCTTTATTTTAACAAAAAATATTTTTGCAATCCATCCATCCATCCATCCATCCATTTTCTACCGCTTATTCCCTTTGGGGTCGCGGGGGGCGCTGGAGCCTATCTCAGCTACAATCGGGCGGAAGCCGGGGTACACCCTGGACAAGTTGCCACCTCATCGCAAGGCCAACACAGATAGACAGACAACATTCACACTCACATTCACACACTAGGGACCATTTAGTGTTGCCAATCAACTTAAGAGTCCAGTCCAGAGGAAAGTGATAAGTTTATAATATTTAGCACTGATGGACCTAATAATACAAAAAGCTCCTTGATAAGTTTCCCAGGAAGTGGGTCAAGTAAACATGTTGTTTGTTTTATCCCACTTACACGCCGTAATAGTTCCTCTAATGTTATTTCATCAAAAAGAGAAAGACTATTTTGTATTGCAGTATCCGTCGTAGATACAGTTGTATCTGTGTTAATAGAACCCAGTTGTAGCTGGGATGCGTTGTCTTTAATCTCCTTTCTAATGAGTTCAATTTTCTTATTAAAGAAATTCATAAAGTCATCTGCCGAGTGGGTTGAGCTATTGGGAGGAGTCCCTTTTAACAGTTATAAAGTCATCTAAAATCATTGGTGTTAAAAAGGGGGCAGATAAATATAAGAATGGTATTCTTCCATCTGCTCCTTTCTGATCATGGAAATGTATAAGAAACAAAAAACAATGAAAGTGTCAACTGTACATGGCTTGTATATATGCATTTTCATGAAAGGAATAAAAAGAAATGATGATGATGATGATGATCCCCAGGTGCATGTCTTTGGAGGTGGGAGGAAGCCGGAGTACCCGGAGGGAACCCACGCAGTCACGGGGAGGACATGCAAACTCCACACAGAAAGATCCCGAGCCCGGGATCCATGATAATATAATATTTTGATACTATTGATTTTTAAAAGATGGTGCAATTGCTTGTAGTACATTATTTTTAATGTCAAAGTCGAAAGAACAAATATATTCAGTAAGAAAAGATTAAACATTTTATTAACGCATCTTATTTCCAGGCTTTCGCGGGCCACATAAAATAATGTGGCAGGCCAGATTTGGCCCCCGGGCCTTGAGTTTGACACTTTTGTAGTAAACCTAATTATAAAATGTTAACGTGCATTTTAGATTCATTTTTAATCCACCAAATGATGGACAACACATATTTTTGGTTAATAGTGCAGTATATATGTTTAACAATGGTCGTCCCCTTCGCACTGGCAACCACAAATCCCTGCTGGGTGTCAAGCAGTGCTAGCCAATGAGATGAAACTCTGTCGACCCATTGTCCAACACAGCTCTTAAGGCATTGAAGCAAGGTGCTATACAACACATCAGTGCTATTTCGAATCTTTTTAACCTTTATTTACCGTTGGCAGAGTATGTGGCAGGGCATCCGAGTCATAATCTCCATGCAAACTGAGCTGTGAAGAAAAGGTTAGGATAGACAACAACAAAACTTGGGTATTTTTTGGCCCTAAAACATGTTTTATATCGGAATGTTGACGCAATGTTGTCTGCTTTCCTTGTAGCTAAATTTAGCCTAGTCAGGGTTAGCACACACACAACTTTCAAACTACCTCCAAGTGTTCATTCTACGACTACAACCGAGCAAAAGGATATTTTGCAAACGTTTTAGCAGGAGGGTTTTCCCGACGCCTGTTGCTCCGAGGAGCAAACAGACGCCATTGCTGCTCATTGGCGCCTTTCGTCGTTAGCGTGATGCTAGTTAGCACTTAGCACAACCTGGCTTCACCGAGTAACCCTGGTGATGATCAGGTGATCAGATGGCGCCTCCTGATTGGACAAAGCGGGCACGAGTCAGTTTTTGATTGGTCGGTTGTAATGCAAATACTACGGAAAACGATTTAAGCCAAAACTCGTTAAACGTGAATACTGTTTGAACGTTAATACTGTACTCAAATTGTTGTTATGTTTCTGAAATATTGTTAAAACAATTAAAATAGTTAGAAAACATCAATATGTGTAGTTACATTGCCAATATTTATATATAGGAGCTAAAAAAAATATATATTTCAATTTGTAATTTTTATTTTTTTGAATTTGATAAACCTTTATTAATAAATTGCAACATTTACAAACAATTGAGAAATAATAATAATCAAAATAAGTACAAAAACAGTATCCATCCATCCATCCATCTTCTTCCGCTTATCCGAGGTCGGGTCGCGGGGGCAGCAGCCTAAGCAGGGAAGCCCAGACTTCCCTCTCCCCAGCCACTTCGTCCAGCTCCTCCCGGGGGATGCCGAGGCGTTCCCAGGCCAGCCGGGAGACATAGTCTTCCCAACGTGTCCTGGGTCTTCCTCGTGGCCTCCTACCGGTCGGACGTGCCCTAAACAACTCCCTAGGGAGGCGCTCGGGTGGCATCCTGACTAGATGCCCGAACCACCTCATCTGGCTCCTCTCCATGTGGAGGAGCAGCGGCTTTACTTTGAGCTCCCCCGGATGACAGAGCTTCTCACCCTATCTCTAAGGGAGAGCCCCGCCACCCGGCAGAGGAAACTCATTTCGGCCGCTTGTACCCGTGATCTTGTCCTTTCGGTCATAACCCAAAGCTCATGACCATAGGTGAGGATGGGAACGTAGATCGACCGGTAAATTGAGAGCTTTGCCTTCCGGCTCAGCTCTTTCTTCACCACAACGGATCGATACAGCGTCCGCATTACTGAAGACGCCGCACCGATCCGCCTGTCGATCTCACGATCCACTCTTCCCCCACTCGTGAACAAGACTCCGAGGTACTTGAACTCCTCCACTTGGGGCAAGATCTCCTCCCCAACCCGGAGATGGCACTCCACCCTTTTCCGGGCGAGAACCATGGACTCGGACTTGGAGGTGCTGATTCTCATCCCAGTCGCTTCACACTCAGCTGCGAACCGATCCAGTGAGAGCTGAAGATCCTGGCCAGATGAAGCCATCAGGACCACATCATCTGCAAAAAGCAGAGACCTAATCCTGCAGCCACCAAACCGAATCCCCTCAACGCCTTGACTGCGCCTAGAAATTCTGTCCATAAAAGTTATGAACAGAATGGGTGACAAAGGGCAGCCTTGGCGGAGTCCAACCCTCACCGGAAACGTGTCCGACTTACTGCCGGCAATGCGAACCAAGCTCTGACACTGATCATACAGGGAGCGGATCGCCACAATCAGACAGTCCGAAACCCCATATTCTCTGAGCACTCCCCACAGGACTTCCCGAGGGACACGGTCGAATGCCTTCTCCAAGTCCACAAAGCACATGTAGACTGGTTGGGCAAACTCCCATGCACCCTCAAGGACCCTGCCGAGAGTATAGAGCTGGTCCACAGTTCCACGACCAGGACGAAAACCACACTGTTCCTCCTGAATCCGAGGTTCGACTATCCGGCGTAGCCTCCTCTCCAGTACACCTGAATAGACCTTACCGGGAAGGCTGAGGAGTGTGATCCCACGATAGTTAGAACACACCCTCCGGTTCCCCTTTTTAAAGAGAGGAACCACCACCCCGGTCTGCCAATCCAAAGGTACCGCCCCCGATGTCCACGCGATGCTGCAGAGTCTTGTCAACCAAGACAGCCCCACAGCATCCAGAGCCTTAAGGAACTCCGGGCGGATCTCATCCACCCCCGGGGCCTTGCCACCGAGGAGCTTTTTAACTACCTCTGCAACCTCAGCCCCAGAAATAGAAGAGCCCACCACAGACTCCCCAGGCACTGCTTCCTCATAGGAAGAAGTATTCCCTCCACCGATCCACAACTTCCGCAGTCGAGGTCAGCAGAACACCATCCTCACCATACACGGTGTTGGTAGTGCACTGCTTCCCCTTCCTGAGGCGGCGGATGGTGGTCCAGAATCGCTTCGAAGCCGTCCGGAAGTCGTTTTCCATGGCTTCCCCGAACTCCTCCCATGTCCGAGTTTTTGCCTCTGCGACCGCTGAAGCCGCACACTGCTTGGCCTGTCGGTACCTGTCCGCTGCCTCAGGAGTCCTATGAGCCAAAAGAACCCGATAGGACTCCTTCTTCAGCTTGACGTCATCCCTATATAGGAGCTAAAAAAAATATATATATATAGGAGCTAAAAAAAAAAAGTGTTTTTGTTTTTATTTTTTGTATTTATTTATTTTTATATAGGAGCTAAATCATGATCACGGTGCGTAGAGCGTGACGTCACATGAGAAGGCTCGATGGAGGCTGATCGTCGCACATAAATAAGAGAAACATTTAACATAAACAAGCAAGAAACAGCCAACCGTCTGTCACCATGGTGATGATCACGTGATCAAGATGGAGCCTCCTGATTGGACAAAGTGGGGCACGACGTCAGTTTTTGATTGGTCGGTTGTAAATGCAAATACTACGGAAAACGATTTAAGCCAAAACTCGTTAAACGTGAATACTGTTTGAACGTTAATACTGTACTCAAATTGTTGTTATGTTTCTGAAATACTGTTAAAACAATTAAAATAGTTAGAAAACATTAATATTTGTAGTTACATTGCCAATATTTATACATAGGAGCTAAAAAATATATATTTTAATTTGTAATTTTTATTTTTTTGAATTTGATAAACCTTTATTAATAAATTGCAACATTTACAAACAATTGAGAAATAATAATAATCAAAATAAGTACAAAAACAGTATATAGGAGCTAAAAAAATGTGTTTTTGTTTTTATTTTTTGTATTTATTTTTATATAGGAGCTAAATCATGATCACGGTGCGTAGAGCGTGACGTCACATGAGAAGGCTCATAAATAAGAGAAACATTTAACATAAACAAGCAAGAAACATCCAACCGTCTGTCACCCTGGTGATGATCACGTGATCAAGATAGCGCCTCCTGATTGGACAAAGTGGGGCACGACGTCAGTTTTTGATTGGTCGGTTGTAAATGCAAATACTTACGGAAAACGATTTAAGCCAAAACTCGTTAAACGTGAATACTGTTTGAACGTTAATACTGTACTCGAATTTTTGTTATTGTAACCGAGGGATTATATAAAACTACAAAATAACAAACACGGGGGCTGCAGTTTTACACGAGGACCACTCTTTTAAAACAATCCGCTCCACTACAACGTGTCACCACTTCCGCTCTTAGCGCCTTCAAAATAAGAGCTCAAGGTATATACTGTATAACAGTTTATAACGGGAATTTATAACATCACAAAGAGGCAAGTCCATAAAAATAGGTTACATTATGTTTCCTAAATACTGCTAAAACAAATGAAATAGTTAGAAAACATCAATAGTTGTAGCTACATTGCCAATATTTACATATAGGAGCTAAAAAAAAAAATTAAAATTTTTATTTTATTTTATAAACCTTTATTTGTATATTGCAACATTTACAAACGATTGAGAAATAATAATAATAATAATAATAAACAGTATATAGGAGCTAAATCATGATCATGGCGCGTAGAGCGTGACGTCACGTGAGAAGGCTCGATGGAGGCTGATCGTCGTACATAAACAAGCAAGAAACATTCAACACAAACAAGCGAGAAACATCCAAGCGTCTGTCAGGTCGACGTCAGGTCGTCGGCCACTCCAGCGCGGTGTGTTGCAAGTGCTTTAGCGATGGAAGCTGCGTTGAAGAAGGAGTTGGGGACATCCATGTTGAAGTGTGCAGGACAGGCCGCCGGGGGCTGCATCAGCCAGGGTCAGAGTTATGACACCGACACCGGCAGAGTGTTTGTCAAGATGAACCACAAGAGCCAGGTGACTTGCAAACAGCTAAAATGATGCACGAAGCAAACTACTGTATAATCTGCTACCCAAGAATATACAACAATTCTTCTCAACTAAAGAGGAGACATATCATCTTAGAGAAAAATGTAATTTAAAACATTTGTACAACACTTAAGACCTTCAGTATATCAGTATGTGGAATTAAATGATGGAATGGATTAAGCAAAGCAATCAAACAATGTACTAATATGATCCACTTCAAGAAACTCTTCAAACTTAAAAGTGTTTACAAAATACAAAGAAGAAGAACCATGATAAACATTCTGAATTTATTTCATCCATCTCACCATATGAAATGTAACTTACTTCACCGAGTATTATTTATTTATTTTTATTGTGATTACTCATGGAGTATATTGTGAATACATTGAGAACAGGAAGTGAACAAAAGTGTTAGCAACTGTTATGTAAAAGAAAAGGGGTAGGATTAAATATCAATCAATCAATCAATGTTTATTTATATAGCCCTAAATCACAAGTGTCTCAAAGGGCTGCACAAGCCACAACGACATCCTCGGTACAAAGCCCACATAAGGGCAAGGAAAAACTCACCCCAGTGGGACGTCGATGTGAATGACTATGAGAAACCTTGGAGAGGACCGCATATGTGGGTAACCCCCCACCCCCTCTAGGGCAGACCGAAAGCAATGGATGTCGAGTGGGTCTAACATAATATTGTGAGAGTCCAGTCCATAGTGGATCCAACATAATAGTAAGAGTCCAGTCCATAGTGGGGCCAGCAGGACACCATCCCGAGCGGAGACGGGTCAGCAGCGCAGAGATGTTCCCAGCCGATGCACAGGCGAGCGGTCCACCCCGGGTCCCGACTCTGGACAGCCAGCACTTCATCCATGGCCACCGGACCTGTGCCCCCCCCCCCCCCCCCCCTCCACAAGGAATAGGGGAGCAGAGGAGAAAAGAAAAGAAACGGCAGATCAACTGGTCTAACAGGGGGTCTATTTAAAGGCTAGAGTATACAAATGAGTTTTAAGATGGGACTTAAATGCTTCTACTGAGGTAGCATCTCTAATTGTTACCGGGAGGGCATTCCATAGTACTGGAGCCCCAATAGAAAACGCTCTATAGCCCGCAGACTTTTTTGGGGCTCTGGGAATCACTAATAAGCCGGAGTTCTTTGAACGCAGATTTCTTGCCGGGACATATGGTACAATGCAATCGACAAGATAGGATGGAGCTAGACCGTGTAGTATTTTATACGTAAGTAGTAAAACCTTAAAGTCGCATCTTAAGTGCACAGGAAGCCAGTGCAGGTGAGCCAGTATAGGTATATATATATGTATATAAAGGTATATACAGTATAGGCGTAATATGATCAAACTTTCTTGTTCTTGTCAAAAGTCTAGCAGCCGCATTTTGTACCAATTGTAATTTTTTAATGCTAGACATAGGGAGACCCGAAAATAATACGTTACAGTAGTCGAGACGAGACGTAACGAACGCATGAATAATGATCTCAGCGTCGCTAGTGGATAAAATGGAACGAATTTTAGCGATATTACGGAGATGAAAGAAGGCCGTTTTAGTTACACTCTTAATGTGTGACTCAAAGGAGAGAGTTGGGTGGAAGATAATACCCAGATTCTTTACTGAGTCGCTTTGTGTAATTGTTTGGTTGTCAAATGTTAAGGTGATATTTTTAAATAAATGTCGGTGTTTAGCAGGACCGATAATCAGCATTTCCGTTTTCTTGGCGTTGAGTTGCAAGAAGTTAGCGGACATCCATTGTTTAATTTCATTAAGACACGCCTCCAGCTGACTACAATCCGGCGTGTTGGTCAGCTTTAGGGGCATGTAGAGTTGGCTGTCATCAGCATAACAATGAAAGCTAACACCGTATTTGCGTATGATGTCGCCTAGCGGCAGCATGTAAATACTAAAGAGTGCAGGGCCAAGAACCGAACCCTGAGGAACTCCGCACGTTACCTTAACATAGTCCGAGGTCACATTATTATGGGAGACGCATTGCATCCTGTCAGTAAGATAAGAGTTAAACCACGACAAAGCTAAGTCTGACATACCAATACGTGTTTTGATACGCTCTAATAAAATATTATGATCGACGGTATGGAAAGCAGCGCTAAGATCAAGAAGCAGCAACATAGATGACGCATCAGAATCCATCGTTAGCAGTAGATCATTAGTCATTTTTGCGAGGGCTGTCTCCGTAGAGTGATTTGCCCTGAAACCGGTTAGTGTAGTGAAGTGTTAGCAACTGTTATGTAAAAGAAAAGGGGTAGGATTAAATAAGCTATGCTTCTTCATACTCCTTTTCCAACATGTTGAAAAGAGAAACTGGAAATTGTGATGCATCATGTTGTATGCATGCATGTGTGAGGTATCAAACTCAACTCAACAACTGTTACCTGTTTGCATCTTGTTAGAATCATGCCTGTGAGTGATGGCTTTGATCTATTCCCTCTTATCTAGGCCAAAGTAATGTTCGATGGGGAAATGGCCAGTTTGGAGGCCATATTAAAGACAGAAAGTGTCAAAGTCCCCAGACCCGTGAAGGTGTTTCAGTTGGAGACTGGAGGGTGTGCGTTTGTTATGGAACACTTGGACATGCATGGTCTGAACAAGTAGGACACTCCCTTTGATTGTATGGCCAGTTAGTAGCAGTATTTATTTATTTATTATTATTCATTGATTTTTTTTTTTTTTTTTGCAATGTGCAGATATTCAAAGCAACTTGGCGATCAGCTGGCTGAACTTCATCTCCACAACAAGAGACAGCTGGAGAAAGTCAGCAAAGAGCAGCAGACAGTTGGTAATGCAGCCTAAGTGCCTTTCTTTAGACCAGGGGTGTCAAAGTCAAGGCCAGCGGGCCCATGAATGAATGATCTATGGTCCCCGGGATGATATTTGATTAGTATTAGAACACGGCCGCCTGCTGCTGTTCTGTAACATGACTCTGGCCAGATCCTTGTAGTTGGCTGAGCTCCACACAAGGATCTGGGACTTCTCAATAGGAGATGTATTTCAGAAGGCAAGCCTTGCAAAAAAAAAAAAAAATTGTATGTGATTGGATAAAGCACTTGTCCATTATAATAATAATAATAATAATAGATTTTATTTGTAAAAAGCACTTTACATTGAGTAGGTAGCGACTTGTCCAGGGTGTACACCGCCTTCCGCCCGAATGCAGCTGAGATAGGCTCCAGCGCCCCCCATAACCCCAAAAGGGACAAGCGGTTGAAAATGGATGGATGGATTGGATTGAAGGATCTGGCCAGATTCAGGTTAGCTGTTTTGCAGGCACCAATACTCCATCCGGTGGGAGGCCACGGGGAAGACCCAGGACACGTTGGGAAGACTATGTCTCCCGGCTGGCCTGTGAACGCCTCCGGATCCCCCGGTGAGGAGCTGGACGAAGTGGCTGGGGAGAGCAAAGTCTGGGCTTCCCTGCGACCCGACCTCGGATAAGCGGAAGAAGATGGATGGGCAATACTCCATCAGTGTTGGCGCTAGGGATTTTCAAAATGGGGTCCCAGGGACCCCATCAGGTCATAAAAATGGGGTCCCACAGTACATTTTTGGGGTCCCACTTTTTTGTAAGCGTTTTGAAAACCAATGATAATTTAAGTTAAAGTTAAAGTACCAATGATTGTCACACACACACACACTAGGTGTGGTGAAATTTGTCCTCTGCATTTGACCCATCCCCTTGTTCACCCCCTGGGAGGTGAGGGGAGTCTTGTCTTTTTAATTTGATGACATGAAGCGTTGTGTGCTACGGACTGGAAACAAAAAAACAACTTTTGAACAATACTGCGGTCTACGATTTGTTTTTGAGGAATATGTACTGTAGCGGCAGGCCCGGCCCTAACCAATCTGGCGCCCTAGGCAAGATTTTAGGTGGCGCCCCCCCACATCCGCAGTGAAGTGTATATACTCACAAGAACCCGAATAGCTTTGTCTTTGACCTTTTTTTTTTACTTACAACTATACCTAATATATAAAGGGGTGGAAAAGTGACTATTACCTGCAGGGCAAACATTAGCTAACCAGAAGGCAATAACAATGTAAACAAAAAACACCTGCTTAAAAGATCTAATACAAACATTTATATGCACGTACAACACTTAGAACTTTTAGCATATCAGTATGTGGAATTAAATTATAGAATGGATTAAGTAAAGAAGTTAAAAATTGTACTGATATGATCCAGTTTAAGAGGTTGTTCAAAATAATAGTGCTTACAGAGTACAAAGAAGAAGAATTACTTTCAACCTTATTGAAAATAAGATATTCTTCTTCTCAGTATGTTAATAATGACTGAATTAATTAATTAATTACATATTACAAAACTGTTGTATACTAATTCATAGATGTTATTTTATTATATAAAAAGGTCAGTAAATGATTCTATATATTTGTAAACGCTTTGAAGTGGGAAAGGGGTAGGATTAAATAAGCTTTGCTTCTTCCTACTCCTTTTCAGGCATGATGTATGGCGTGGCGCAGTGGAAGAGTGGCCGTGCGCGACCCGAGGGTCCCTGGTTCAATCCCCACCTAGTACCAACCTCGTCATGTCCGTTGTGTCCTGAGCAAGACACTTCACCCTTGCTCCTGATGGGTGCTGGTTAGCGCCTTGCATGGCAGCTCCCTCCATCAGTGTGTGAATGGGTAAATGTGGAAGTAGTGTCAAAGCGCTTTGAGTACCTTGAAGGTAGAAAAGCGCTATACAAGTACAACCCATTTATTTATCATTTATTTATCATTTAAATGATATGAAATTGTGTGATGTATTATGATGTAAGTGTGTTCATGTTCCAAATAAACTAAAGAAAGAAAGAAATGTCCCTGAGGAATGTAAGGTGGGAGTACTGTAATTACCTAACGTTACATTATTATTTTCCATAACAATTTAGCCCCCTCCACAATATTAACCCGACGTTAAAACAGAACTAGCTATTTATTGATTAGCAATTGCCGAATCATGTAACATTAGCTTAATGCTAAAAAGCCAGGTTACTATCACATTCTGTAACAGACAAATAATTTCATGTAGGCTAACGTTACCTACCTGCTACCTCTGTCTTTTCTCGTTTCTCCTCCTCTTCTTTTCTCTTTTTTCTTCCCTGGGCACCTGACAGTTTTGGCATCTTGTGTTGATTTTTTTGATGTGGTGACGTCCAAAAAGAGTCATGACACGGGAAGGGAGGGGGCGCACCGTGCGGGGGAGGAGGGGGGGGGCGTAATGTTGTAACAAATAATATTTGTATTAAATAGGCTTTACTTTGCATTTTAATTAACGTGGGATTATTTTTTGTATTTAGAAATAATAGTACCAACTTTTTTTCTTTTTTTTTTCTCCCACATTTGTGGCACTGGCGTGGCGCCCCCTGATGGACGGCGCCCTTAGCATTTGCCTATACGGCCTATGCCACGGGCCGGCCCTGTGTAGTGGAGTCTACTATTTGGGGATGAAGTGAAGGTGAATTGTTCATTTATTAATGTTGTCTCTGTTAACAGGGAAAGGAGCTGGTCAGTCAGAGTATGTGGACAAATTTGGGTTCTCTACCACCACGTGCTGTGGATACATCGCACAGGTAAGATACATTTGCATCCTTACAGGATGTAACGCGTATGAGGATTCAATTGTGGCTTTTTTTCTTTCTTTCCCTAACAGGAAAATGACTGGCAGGATGACTGGGTGACATTTTTTACACGCCACAGGCTTCAGTTTCAGTTCAACCTTCTGGAGGAATCTAAGGGTGATAGAGAAGCCAGAGAGCTTTGGGCAGAGCTTCAGGTACACCATCCCTGACACCATTCATGTCTGCAACAGTAACCCACAGTGACACCCGATTGTACAGCTGAAGATGCCACCGTTTTTCAAAGAGATGGAGATTGTCCCCGCTCTCCTCCACGGAGACCTGTGGGGAGGCAACGTGGCAGAATCGGGCGACGGGCCGGTCATCTTCGACCCCGCTTCCTTCTACGGCCATTCAGAGTATGAGTTGGGAATCTCTCGTATGTTCGGAGGGTTTAACGACTCCTTTTACT
Organism: Nerophis lumbriciformis; assembly: GCF_033978685.3. NCBI lineage: Eukaryota > Metazoa > Chordata > Actinopteri > Syngnathiformes > Syngnathidae > Nerophis > Nerophis lumbriciformis. Next base: position 3,350,584 of record NC_084569.2, read on the forward strand.
CCGCTTACCACCATAAATTACCCAAGACGCCTGGCTTTGCAAAGAGGAACCAGCTTTATCAACTTTATCACTACCTGAACCACTGGAACCACTTTGGCGGCGGCTACAGAGGCTCATCAATCGGTGTGATGAAGGACTTGCTCAAATAACTGCACTCAGGCTCTTTTCGGTTCATGTGGAACATGCGTACCATACAATGTGACGCATCACACACTTCCACTCCTTTCATTACAGCACGCCCGAAAAGGAGTAGGAAGAAGCAGAGCTTATGTAATCCTACACTCTTAGAAATAGAAGTGCTAAGTAGAACCATATATGGTTCTTCGGCTCGTCCTCATAGGAGAACCCTTTTTGGCTCCAGGTAGAACCTTTTTTTATAAAGGTTCCACCTGGAACCCTTTTGGAGGGTTCTACCTAGAACTGTGTGTGTAAGGTTCCACCCAGAACCCCCCATGAGAGGTTCTACAAAGAACCCACGCAGGGAGTTCCACTAATAACCCTTTCGTATTTCAAGGGTTTCATCTAGAACCCACACAGGGAGTTCCACTAAGAACCCTTTTGTATTTCAAGGGTTTCATCTAGAACCCACGCAGGGAGTTCCACTAAGAACCCTTTCGTATTTCAAGGGTTTCATCTAGAACCCACACAGGGAGTTCCACTAAGAACCCTTTCGTTTGTCAAGGGTTTCATCTAGAACCTATGCAGGGAGTTCCACTAAGAACCCTTTCATGTTTCAAGGGTTTCATCTAGAACTCACACAGGGAGTTCCACAAAGAACTCTTTCATGTTTCAAGGGTTTCATCTAGATCTGACACAGGGAGTTCCACTAAGAACCCTTTCGTATTTCAAGGGTTTCATCTAGAACCCACACAGGGAGTTCCACTAAGAACCCTTTCGTTTGTCAAGGGTTTCATCTAGAACCTATGCAGGGAGTTCCACTAAGAACCCTTTCATGTTTCAAGGGTTTCATCTAGAACTCACACAGGGAGTTCCACAAAGAACTCTTTCATGTTTCAAGGGTTTCATCTAGATCTGACACAGGGGGTTCTAAAAACATCCCTTTTCAAAGGTTTTCACCGATAACCGTCTTGTCTTCTGAGGGTTCTATAAAGAACCATATTGTATTCTACAGATCAGTTTTTGTGGTCATTTATCATGTTGACATTGAACAAACATTCAAAACATTTGAATGAGAAAAACATTTATTTAAAGATAGGCACCATTATTGGCAAATGTTATCAGGAAGTATGTCCCTGGTGACACAGGATCTTACCCATGCTTTCAACAATCCCTGAAGAACTCTTTCTTCCAAAAACGGTTCTCTGGATCAAAATAGTTCTTACTGGAACCCTTAGTGTTAGTGAGAACCCTTTTAAAACCAATTATTCAGAAAATGGGTACCCCTTTTCATACCATAGCAATTTTATCCCATTTTCCGTGTTCTCTGTAACAGAACAGAGAACAAATAAATAATATACCACAGTAAAAATACAAATATTAAATACATAAATAATCTTTGTCTCAATAAAAAAAGGGTTGAAGATGTTCATCATAATTCTTGTTGTGTGTACTTAGTGAACACTTGTAGTTTTATTAGTCTCTTAAACTGAATCAAATTGCTGCTTTGTTGGATTTATTTGCTTAATCCGTTCCATCATTTAATTCCACATACTGATATGCTAAAGGTTTTAATTGTTGTACGCACATTGGTGGTCACATGACCTGACTTAAACAAGTTGAAAAACTTATTGGGGTGTTACCATTTAGTGGTCAATTGTAAGGAATATGTACTGTACTGTGCAATCTACTAATAAAAGTTCCAATCAATCAATCAAAAGTGTGAAGGAAAAAATACCCTTTTTTATTTCAACCGTACATCCCGTCAAAAGCCTAAAGACTGACCGCACATGAGGACGTTCCTGTCTTCACAATAAAAGTGCCGCTCCATCGCGCCTGCGCTTTCAAAACAAGAGTCTCCGAAAGCCAGCGCAAACAAGCTAGCAAGCTACGGAGTTTGACGCCAATATATTTCTTGTAAAGTGTATAAAAACGAGTTTGGAAGCTGGACAAATAAGATGCCAAAAACCCACCACTTTCATGTGGTATTAGACAGAAAGGAGGAACTTTTCTTCTCCTCCATTTGAAAACGTGGACGTTATCATCACTACTGTCTGATTACAATCAACGCAAGTCATCAGAATCAGGTAATACACCAACTTATATTCTTGTCTTCATGAAAGAAAGAAATCTATATGTGTTAAACATGCATGTATATTCATTAAAATACCTTTAACATGTAAACAAAAACAGCAAAATAAATACATATAAATTACATACTGTATATATCAATGTATATGTATGTATGTATGTATATATATATATATATATATATATATATATATGATATGAGTGTGTATGATACTCATCAGTTACTCAGTACTTGAGTAGTTTTTTCACAACATACTTTTTACTTTTACTCAAGTAAATATTTGGGTGACTACTCCTTACTTTTACTTGAGTAATAAATCTCTAAAGTAACAGTACTCTTACTTGAGTACAATTTCTGGCTACTCTACCCACCTCTGGTTGTGACTTTGATTGATTGATTGAGACTTTTATTAGTAGATTGCACAGTACAGTACATATTCCGTACAATTGACCACTAAATGGTAACACCCCTATAAGTTTTTCAACTAGTTTAAGTCGGAGTCCACGTTAATCAATTCATGGTCGTGACTACATGTCTATTACAACAAATTAAGAGTCATCGCAATATTTATTATGATAAAAAAAAAGACATAATAGTTTTGGGGAACAAAAAGACATGAAATATGTAGCAGTACATGGGAATTGACGGTCGTACTAAACGTAAAGCAAAAAGACGTGTAGGATCACAGACATGAAAGACATCCACTTATGGCTCCAAATACAACGATAGGAAACAACATACGTGTGTCGCTATGAAAAGTGGGGAAGCAGCCAAAAGGTGAGCACACGAAATAGTGCAACAAAAATGTCACAATATTTATTTTATTACTCACATAGTCAATTGTCTTGTTTTGCTTCCGGGTACTAAGTTAAAGTTTAACTTTAACTTTAGTACTGTGTTGACGCATGCGCTCTAAAGTCCCGTGTTGAAGCATTCCGCATGAACGTGCTAGGCAGGGCGGAAGTACGGTGACAGTCCGCTGACGTGAAGATGAATAGCGTCATTTAACTTAACATGCTACATTGTTAATTGTTAATTGTTGATAAAAGAAAATGTCCCAACCTATCGTACTACTCATCATAGACATCTTATAAGTAGACGCAGAATTGACTGCTGTCACGCGAGAAATTCGGCCGCCATCTTGAAGTGGTGATGAGGAGCCGGCGAGCAGCCTAAACCGGTGTTTTTCAACCTTTTTTGAGCCAAGGCACATTTTTTGTGTTGAAAAAATCCGTAGGCACACCACCAGCAGAAATTATAAAAAAACGAAACTCAGTTGACAGTAAAAAGTCGTTGTCGCAATTGTTGGATATGACTTTAAACCATACTTGTCAACCCTCCCGAATTTTCCGTGAGACTCCCGAAATTCAGCGCCTCTCCCGAAAACCTCCTGGGACAAATTTTCTCCCGAAAATCTCCCGATTTTCAGCCGGAGCTGGAAGCCACGCCCCCTCCAGCTCCATGCGGACCTGAGTGAGGACAGCCTTTTTTCATGACGGGAGGACAACAGGGTGACAAGAACTAAATCATCCAGACTAGAGATACATTGTATTATTATGTTTATCCTACCTAAAAATAAATATATTTATTAATTAAAAAAAACAAAAACTAAATACATTTTTACTATATTTTGCTAAAAACATCAAAATTAATTGTATTTTTATTTGTATTTTTTCGTGACTCCTTATTACATCCAGCTATAGAATTATACATTAAAATAAACATATTTGAAATAATTGATTTTAAATTATCATAATAATTCATTTAAAATGACCATATTTAATTATTAAAATAATTGCTTGTTTATCAACAACTTTAGCATTTTATTCATTACATTTTGAAACTCTCAGAAGCCAAGTTATGTTATATTCCTTAATATTTATTTATGCAAGTTTGAAGTATCAATGATCTAAACACAGTTTGTTTGCATTTTTCAGGATGTATATATATATATATATATATATATATATATATATATATATATATATATATATATATATATATATATATATATATATATATATATATATATATATATATATATATATATATATATATATATATATTTACATATATATATATATATATATATATATATATATATATATATATATATATATATGAAATACTTGACTTGGTGAATTCTGGCTGTCAATATACTCCTCCCCTCTTAACCACGCCCCCAACCACGCCCCGCCCCACCCCCGACCACGCCCCCACCCCCCACTTCCCGAAATCGGAGGTCTCAAGGTTGGCAAGTATGCTTTAAAGCATAACCAAGCATGCATCAATATAGCTCTTGTCTCAAAGTAGGTGTACTGTCACCACCTGTCACATCACGCCGTGACTTATTTGGACTTTTTTGCTGTTTTCCTGTGTGTAGTGTTTTAGTTCTTGTCTTGCGCTCCTATTTTGGTGGCTTTTTCTCTTGTTTTGGTATTTTCCTGCAGCAGTTTCATGTCTTCCTTTGAGCGATATTTCCCGCATCTGCTTTGTTGTAGCAATCAAGACTATTTCAGTTGTTGTTATTCTTCTCTGTGGGGACATTGTTGATTGTCATGTCATGTTCGGATGTACATTGTCTTTGCTCCACAGTAAGTCTTTGCTGTCGTTTGATCATATTACGCCTATACTGGCTCACCTGCACTGGCTTCCTGTGCACTTAAGATGTGACTTTAAGGTTTTACTACTTACGTATAAAATACTACACGGTCTAGCTCCGTCCTATCTTGCTGATTGTATTGTACCATATGTCCCGGCAAGAAATTTGCGTTCAAAGAACTCCGGCTTATTAGTGATTCCCAGAGCCCCAAAAAAGTCTGCGGGCTATAGAGCGTTTTCTATTGGGGCTCCAGTACTATGGAATGCCCTCCCGGTAACAATTAGAGATGCTACCTCAGTAGAAGCATTTAAGTCCCATCTTAAAACTCATTTGTATACTCTAGCCTTTAAATAGCCCCCCTGTTAGACCAGTTGATCTGCCGTTTCTTTTTTTTTCTCCTCTGCTCCCCTATTCCTTGTGGAGGGGAGGGGGGGGGGGGGGGGGGGGCACAGGTCCGGTGGCCATGGATGAAGTGGGCATCTGCGCATCTCTAACGCTGACAGACACACACGTACACAATGAAAGATACGGAGCGCTCCTGAATAACTTTTTAATCTTTGGGTTTTGGGGAAAGTAGCAAGTCTTGTCAAGTCAAAAGGCTCAAGTCCAAGTGAAGTCACAGGTCATTGATGTTAAAGTCCAAATCGGGGTTGCAAGTCTCTTTACATTTTGTCAAGTCGAGTCTAAAGTCATCAAATTCATGACTCGAGTCTGACTCGAGTCCAAGTCATGTGACTCGAGTCCACACCTCTGTATTTAATCTAATCATATTGTTTCTTGAACTTAAAAATAGCTGACCATTTTTCCCCCCTTCTCTGGGTTTATATTCACAGTTTTGATCTCGGACGTCTGGTCACTTATAGCATATAAGAATATTCTATCACTGTTAAGCTCTTTGTGGACTTGGAGAAGGCATTCGACCGTGTCCCTCGGGAAGTCCTGTGGGGAGTGCTCAGAGAGTATGGGGTAACGGACTGTCTTATTGTGGCAGTTCGCTCCCTGTATGATCAGTGTCAGAGCTTGGTCCGCATTGCCGGCAGTAAGTCGGACACGTTTCCAGTGAGGGTTGGACTCCGCCAAGGCTGCCCTTTGTCACCCATTCTGTTCATAACCTTTATGGACAGAATTTCTAGGCGCAGTCAGGGCGTTGAGGGGATCTGGTTTGGTGGCTGCAGGATTAGGTCTCTGCTATTTGCAGATGATGTGGTCCTGATGGCTTCCTCCGGCCAAGATCTTCAGCTCTCACTGGATCGGTTCGCAGCCGAGTGTGAAGCGACTGGGATGGGAATCAGCACCTCCAAGTCCGAATCCATGGTTCTCTCCCGGAAAAGGGTGGAGTGCCATCTCCGGGTTGGGGAGGAGATCTTGCCCCAAGTGGAGGAGTTCAAGTACCTCGGAGTCTTGTTCACGAGTGAGGGAAGAGTGGATGGTGAGATCGACAGGCGGATCGGTGCGGCGTCTTCAGTAATGCGGACGCTGTATCGATCCGTTGTGGTGAAGAAGGAGCTGAGCCGGAAGGCAAAGCTCTCGATTTACCGGCCGATCTACGTTCCCATCCTCACCTATGGTCATGAGCTTTGGGTTATGACCGAAAGGACAAGATCACGGGTACAAGCGGCCCAAATGAGTTTCCTCCGCCGAGTGGCGGGGCTCTCCCTTAGAGATAGGGTGAGAAGCTCTGTCATTCGGGGGGAGCTCAAAGTAAAGCCGCTGCTCCTCCACATCGAGAGGAGCCAGATGAGGTGGTTCGGGCATCTGGTCAGGATGCCACCCGAGCGCCTCCCTAGGAAGGTGTTTCGGGCACGTCCGACCGGTAGGAGGCCACGGGGAAGACCCAGGACACGCTGGGAAGACTATCTCGCCCGGCTGGCCTGGGAACGTCTCGGGATCCCCCGGGAGGAGCTGGACGAAGTGGCTGGGCAGAGGAAAGTCTGGGCTTCCCTGCTTAAGCTGCTACCCCCGCGACCTGACCTCGGATAAGCGGAAGAAGATGGATGGATGGATGGATGGATGTTAAGCTAACTATGAATAATAAAACACGCCTAAACATGTGTCTTACACGTATGACAAAAAAGCGCATGAAAATTAGTAGCATTCAGTGAGGTAAGATGAATTAAATGCGCTGACAGTTCATTGCTCCTGCCAAATGAATTGCACTGAGTGGAGCGGATCACCACTCCAAGATGGCGGCCCCGCGTCTCGTCAGCGCCAGTAGACAGTAGCGCTCCATGCTGCGCACCCTTATAAGGTCAAGTGTCTTGTTTTGCTTCCGGTTAGTTCTATGTTGACGCATGCGCTCTAAAGTCCCGGGTTGAAGTATTCCGCATGAACGTGCTAATATTGGGCAGGGCGGTAGTGACAGTCCGCTTACGTGAAGATGAGTAGCTTCATTTAACTTAACATGCTACATTGTTAAACATTTGTCTAAAACGTTGCTTGGTTCGTATATGTAATACGACATCACCCTCGCATGCTATGTTTGCTCGCCGCTAAAAGCTAACGTTAGCTGCTATCACAACAACACTCGGTCTGTCACAACAATACTTGGTCCGAATGGCGTTGTCCAAAAGTCAAAGTGCGGGTGATGAAGGTCATTTGGTTCCATCTGAAATGGAGATTGGCTACGGGGACGATGTGACGCAGGAGATTGGGGCCGCGGGGGATGCTGGAGATGTCTCCCTGAGAACATGTGTCCTGGAGGGCTTCAGTGAGAAGGACATGACCGCGGCTCTCATCGCCAGTCTGCCGGAGCTCCACGGGCAGCTGGCGAGCAGAGAGTCGGCCACGGAGAAGCTCCTGGGTGAGGCCCGCTGAATATTAGGGCCTTAAAAACCACGCACTGACGTCAGCTACGCCCCTGTCTTATAACTGCATTTCTACTTCCAGTGACACTCAACCACTACAGAGACCAGCCTCATCTTCTGGACCCACACTTGGGTATGTCCTCATATAAAGATCAACCTAATGTTTATGTCTTATTACCAGTGTTGGGTTAGTTACTTAAAACCAGTAACTAGTTACAGTTACTAGTTACTTTATTTCAAAAGTAACTCAGTTACTAATTCAGTTACTTAAACCAAAAAGTAATGCGTTACTGTGAAAAGTAACTATTTAGTTACTTACATATATTTTTTAATTTTTTTAAGCCCCCATTTAATGCCCTTTTAGCCTTCATTTTAGTACTGTTATTGCACTGGAGAATAATACAATGTGTTGATCAACTTGACATGCATTTGCATCACTGAACTCTGCTAAGCAATGTGCTCTACATACAACACACAAAGACAAAGATATGTTTTAAAGGGCCAATTTGTTTCAGACCAGAACAAATTGACAAAACTATTTTAAATAGCTGCAACTTAACATACATAAGTAACAAACAGCATAATAACAACATAGCTGTAAAACAAGAAAGGCACACACTACATACATAAAGCCTAACCAGGTGTTTTTTTATCTCAAGGAATTCTGAAATAAAATCATGTCTGAAGCCCAGAACACTCTACACATTTCCCCACTTAGTTTAGAGAAAAGGAAATATTAGCCTGGCCCACTAGTATCCCTCTTTAGGTTTGTGAACTTTATAGTCTAAACATTTAGAGTGATGTGATAATCAAACACTCTAAAAGTCTAAAATGAAAGAGTATATAAGAGAATTGACAGAGTGTGTGTACCTTCAGTGTGCAGTGCCTCATTAAAATCCAGCCGCTGTTGGAGGTGGAGGTGAAGTGTGTGTCTCTTTACTAGCTTCGTCGAAGCATGTTGTTTTTGTAGCTGTTTCAGCAGATTTGAAACTTACATTCAACTAAAATGTTCTTTTCTTTGTGGTCGATAAAAGAAACGTACTGAAAATATCTCCATTTTAAGAAACTCTGCTTCGGGGTTCGCCATGACGTCTTGATAGTAGACACAGACACGCCCCCTCCCCCACACACACACACACACACACACACACAACACACACACACACGTACACACAGACAGCGCGCGGCGCACCTCTTTTTTGTTGCCTCTTCAGCAGCGCTGCAACACTCAGATCTTCTCAGTTTCTAGCCGATACTACATAAAAAATAACGTAAAATAACGCAGTAACGCATCATGTAGTAACGGTAACTGAGTTACTGAATATAAAAAATAACGCGTTAGATTACTAGTTACCGCCGATAGTAACTTTGTAACGCGTTAGTCCCAACACTGCTTATTACCAGGCTGAGAACCATATTACCAGATGAGAACAAACCCACTCTTGGGTATGTTCTCATCTAAAGATCAACCTCATGTTTACGTCTCATTACCAGGCTGAGAACCATATTACCAGATGAGAACAAACCCACACTTGGGTATGTTCACATCTAAAGATCAACCTCATGTTTACGTCTTATTACCAGGCTGAGAACCATATTACCAGATGAGAACAAACCCACACTTGGGTATGTCCTCATATAAAGATCAATCTCATGTTTACGTCTCATTACCAGGCTGAGAACCATATTACCAGATGAGAACAAACCCGCACTTGGGTATGTTCTCATCTAAGGATCAACCTCATGTTTACGTCTTATTACCAGGCTGAGAACCATATTACCAGATGAGAACAAACCCACTCTTGGGTATGTTCTCATCTAAAGATCAACCTCATGTTTACGTCTCATTACCAGGCTGAGAACCATATTACCAGATGACAACTAACCCACACTTGGGTATATCCTCATCTGAAGATTAATCTCATGTTTACGTCTTATTACCAGGCTGACAACCATATTACCAGATGAGAACAAACCCACACTTGGGTATGTTCTCATCTAAAGATCAACCTCATGTTTACGTCTTATTACCAGGCTGACAACCATATTACCAGATGAGAACAAACCCACACTTGGGTATGTTCTCATCTAAAGATCAACCTCATGTTTACGTCTCATTACCAGTCTGAGAACCATATTACCAGATGAGAACAAACCCACACTTGGGTATGTTCTCATCTAAGGATCAACCTCATGTTTACGTCTCATTACCAATCATCTTTGCTTCATGTTTCAGAATGGATGGTCAATATGATACTGGAATATGTTCGGAATGAAGACTGCCCTTCTTCCCTGTTTCATTTGAGCTTCCAGTTTCTTTACATCATCTGTAAGGTCAGCAATTACTGCCATTTAACTAAAAAATGTTTATTGGAACTGAGCGGGTCGCTCCAAAATGTAGCATTATTGATGCTGGAATTTAGAGAGTTTAAACCACAGGTGTCAAACGTACAGCCCGAGGGCCGGATCAGATGAGTTTGCTAAATATAAAAATGAACCTGAAATTTTTGAATGAAAGAAACCGCTGTTCTAAATGTGTCCACTAGATGTCGCAATAGTAATTATTTGTATCTTTGCAGATCAGTGTTTTTCAATCACTGTGGGAGATTATGTAATTTCACCTAACTGGGTTAAAAGTAGTTAACCAATAGTTATAATCCGCAAGTAATAACTTTAATGATCCACAAGGGAAATTGTTCCACACAGTAGCTCAGTTACAAAGGATGGAAAAGATGGAAAGGACAATGCAGGCAGTGTTTCCCACACATTCATTTATTTGTGGCGGCCCGCCACGAAAGAATTACGTCCGCCACAAATGGATTTTTCGGCTTTTGACTCGCTCGACCGCTCATAAAAGCAATGGGACTCTGTCTGTGAATGTACCTTGTAGTTACAACTCCGGTGCAGTAGGTGGAGGTAGCCTACTATGCATTGTAACTCCGCCAATAGCACTTAATTCACCTGGTGGGCCAGAAGAAGAAGAAGAAGACGGCGGAGTAAAAGAACGGACCGACCGGATCAAAATACGAGGGTAATATAGGTTGTAGGTAGATAAGTTATAGCTGCATCGCTCGCGGCTCGTCATATATTTAACGTTAATCCGCGATTTCACCGAGCGTTTCACGCACGGTGAGCAGCCTAACGCTCCTTCATTAACACCGCCGCTGTTGTCACGTCACGTGTTACAATACTGACGAGCTAACGTGTCCAGGTTATAACCCTGTTGTCAATAAACACACGTGGAGACGGTGCTTCAAATACTGCATTAATAATGAAGCTAAATTGTCCACTGTCCACTGCAGCATGTGAATGCAATGAAAAGAATCAAATCTGAGCCAACCAGCTGTTAAAATGTTGTCCAGGTTAATGTTTTGGCCATTAAAGGCCCTTCATTTCAAGATTTCAACTGTGATCGGGCTTTAAACAGGTGGCTGACCTGTTCAGATGGCTGTAACTCAGGGGTGCTCACACTTTTTCTGCAGGCGAGCTACTTTTCAATTGATCAAGTCGTGGGGATCTACCTCATTCATATATATCATTTATATTTACTTATTTATGAAATATATGTTTTTGTTAACAAGTTAAAGGTGTTTAATGATAATGCAAGCATGTTTAACACATATAGTTAATATTGTTAACAAGTTAAAGGTGTTTAAATATAATGCAAGCATGTTTAATACATATAGTTAATATTGTTAACAAGTTAAAGGTGTTTAATGACAATACAAGCATGTATAACACATATAGTTAATATTGTTAATAAATTAAAGGTGTTTAATGATAATACAAGTATGTTTAATACATATAGTTAATGTTGTTAACAAGTTAAAGGTGTTTAAAGATAATACAAGCATGTTTAACACATATTGTTAATAAATTAAAGGTGTTTAATGATAATACAAGTATGTTTAATACATATAGTTAATATTGTTAACAAGTTAAAGGTGTTTAATGACAATACAAGCATGTTTAACACATATAGTTAATATTGTTAACAAGTTAAAGGTGTTTAAAGATAATACAAGCATGTTTAACACATATAGTTAATATTGTTAACAAGTTAAAGGTGTTTAAAAATAATACAAGCATGTTTAACACATATAGATTCCTTTCTTTCATGAAGACAAGAATATAAGTTGGTGTATTACCTGATTCTGATGACTTGCATTGATAGGAATCAGACAGTGGTGCTGATAACGTCCGCATTTTCGAATGGAGGAGAAAAAAAGTCCTCCTTTCTGTCCAATACCACACGAAAGTGGTTGGTTTTTGGCATCTTATTTGTCCAGCTTCCGTACTCCTTTGTATACACTTTACAAGAAATACATTGTCGGCAAACTTCGTAGCTTGCTAGCTTGTGCACGCCAGCTTTCTGAGACTCTTATTTTGTTAGCGCAACTGTGCAGTCGGTCTTTGGAGTTTTGACGACGGGTACGGCGCCAGAGTCTGTTGAAATAAAGTGTTTCTCGCCTTCCAGTCGGTAATTTTAATGAGCTAAATATGTACATAAAGTGTTGTACTTATATTCCAACTTCGCGTTCTTCTTGGTCATCGCCGCTGCCGCCGTCAACCCCCCGCCCCCCGACCACACCACCACAAATAGATGCCTGTCCTGTGGGAAACACTGTACTGATATATTATATGTTTATATCACATATACAATACATAACAATTACCATGTACAATATTACAGTATATGTAACAGCTGCAGCATAAAATAGAGAGTAAATCCAGTAGAAAATAGACATTATAAACAAAGAGAAGTAGCAAACATAGAAGGTGTCAGGTAATAGACATCATCTATTGCTGTATGGCGAGTGATTATACAGCTGGATGGAGTGCGGAATGAAGGAGTTCTTGAATCGATGAATCTTGAATAGATTTTTCTCTTGTTTGCTGCTGAAAAATGCTCTGGAGCAGGGGTCTGCAACATTTACTATCAAAAGAGACATTTTACTGCAATTTCAATGAAAGAAAAATAGTACAGAGACCCAAAACGTAACACAGCTTATAAACTTTTAAACATTTTCATCTTTTTAATTTTCATTTTACAGGAAATTAAACTCTTTTTCCTTTCTTTTTTGGAAAACATTCATGCTTAGCTTACCCACACTCGAGAAGTTTAAACTGAACACACAGGCTTCCGGTCTCTTTTTCTTGCCTCTCTTGTGCCTCGGAACTCACTCTTTGCGAATTCACGGCATCACAGACAGTCGGAAATTATAGATTAATTTAAAAAATATTAAACTTTGCTCACACCGTGTATGGCGAGGATGGTGTTCTGCTGACCTCGACTGCGGATGTTGTGGATCGGTGGAGGGAATACTTCGAAGACCTCCTCAATCCCACCAACACGTCTTCCTATGAGGAAGCAGTGCCTGGGGAATCTGTGGTGGGCTCTCCTATTTCTGGGGCTGAGGTTGCTGAGGTAGTTAAAAAGCTCCTCGGTGGCAAGGCCCCGGGGGTAGATGAGATCCGCCCGGAGTTCCTTAAGGCTCTGGATGCTGTGGGGCTGTCTTGGTTGACAAGACTCTGCAGCATCGCGTGGACATCGGGGGCGGTACCTCTGGATTGGCAGACCGGGGTGGTGGTTCCTCTCTTTAAGAAGGGGAACCGGAGGGTGTGTTCTAACTATCGTGGGATCACACTCCTCAGCCTTCCCGGTAAGGTCTATTCAGGTGTACAGGAGAGGAGGCTACGCCGGATAGTTGAACCTCGGATTCAGGAGGAACAGTGTGGTTTTCGTCCTGGTCGTGGAACTGTGGACCAGCTCTATACTCTCGGCAGGGTCCTTGAGGGTGCATGGGAGTTTGCCCAACCAGTCTATATGTGTTTTGTGGACTTGGAGAAGGCATTCGACCGTGTCCCTCGGGAAGTCCTGTGGGGAGTGCTCAGAGAGTATGGGGTATCGGACTGTCTGATTGTGGCAGTCCGCTCCCTGTATGATCAGTGCCAGAGCTTGGTCCGCATTGCCGGCAGTAAGTCGGACACGTTTCCAGTGAGGGTTGGACTCCGCCAAGGCTGCCCTTTGTCACCCATTCTGTTCATAACTTTTATGGACAGAATTTCTAGGCGCAGTCAAGGCGTTGAGGGGATCTGGTTTGGTGGCTGCAGGATTAGGTCTCTGCTTTTTGCAGATGATGTGGTCCTGATGGCTTCATCTGGCCAGGGAGGTGTTTCGGGCACGTCCCACCGGTAGAAGGCCGCGGGGAAGACCCAGGACACGTTGGGAAGACTATGTCTCCCGGCTGGCCTGGGAACGCCTCGGGATCCCACAGGAAGAGCTGGACGAAGTGGCTGGGGAGAGGGAAGTCTGCGCTTCCCTGCTTAGGCTGCTGCCCCCGCGACCTGACCTCGGATAAGCGAAAGAAGATGGATGGATGGATGGATGGCTGGATAAACTTTGTTCAGTATGGCGTTAAAACAAATCTGAGGGAGCCACCACAAGTTGTAGACCTCTGCTCTAGGAAAAAATGCCTAGTAGGAGACCTCAAACATAGTCACCATGAAGTTGTTTGCATGTATGCAACAATCCGATGTACAAATACAAATGTGTGTGTCTGCCCAGGTGAGAGGCTATAAAATCTTCATGCGGCGTTTCCCTCATGAGGTCGCTGACATCCAGCCGGTTTTGGAGTTGCTGTCCAGGCAGGACCCTACAGACACAGAGGTATGATCAACACAAGAACAGCTTTGTCGTCTAGTTTATCAGATGCTAAACAAGATTGTTGTTGCTTTATAACCATGTTCTTATTCCAGACATGGGAGACACGCTACATGCTGTTACTGTGGCTGTCCATGACGTGCCTCACACCCTTTGACCTTTCTCGCCTCGATGGTCATTTGGAGTCTGAAGGTGGCCAAGCCAGAGAGCCTATCATGGACCGTATTCTGGCAATCACAAAGGCAAGTTGAAATGATGCTAAATTTAAAAAATGAAGTGGAACCTCAAAGGTCAAATGTTTAACTAATTCAAGCAATTTCGATTTCCACCAACATTTTGTCAACAAATACACCGGAAATATTTCACCCTAGGAGGCGCAGCTATAGGATAGAGTTGACAATTGGGAAACGTTTTCAGAGTTCTTTGCACGCATGTTATAGAGTTTTACTTAACATTTTTAGTGTTACTAATGCAGTGACGTGCGGTGAGGTTGATGACTGGTGAGGCACTGACTTCATCACAGTCAGATTTACAAACATATGAACCCTAAAGAGTATCTTATTCACCATTTGATTGGCAGCAGTTAACGGGTTATGTTTAAAAGCTCATACCAGCATTCTTCCCTGCTTGGCACTCAGCATCAAGGCTTGGAATAGGGGGTTAAGTCACCAAAAATGATTCCCGGGCGCGGCGCCGCTGCTGCCCACTGCTCCCCTCACCTCCCAGGGGGTGATCAAGGGGATGGGTCAAAGGCAGAGGACAAATTTCATTACACCTAGTGTGTGTGTGACAATCATTGGTACTTTAACTTAACTTTAACTTTACACATACAAACTGTAGCACACAAAAAAGCACATTTAAAAAAAAACGTTATTATGGTCTTACCTTTACTTAGAAATGAAGTCCACAACTGAAGCCCTCACTTCAACTTTCCACGTGCAAGATTGAATCTATTTAAAAAAGTGTAACCGAGGGTTTATAAATGTCGCCTATACTGTATGAAACTACAAAATAACAAACACGGAGGCTCCAGTTTACACGAGGACCACTTTATTTACCTTCTTTCAAAAACCTACGCTCCACTCCGTGTCATCACTTCCGCTCTTAGCGCCTTCGAAATAAGAGCTCAAGGCATATACTGTATAACAGCGCATAACAGGAACTTAACATCACAAAGAGAAAGCCCATAAAATAGGTTACAAAAGTTATTTAATAAGAAGCCAAAAAGTGCAAAAACAATATTGTTCGTGTTGGAGGAGTTGTGAATTAGGTACACCTGCAGTCTGTAGGTGTACCTAATGATGTGGCCCTGCAGTCATTCACAACTCCTCCAACACCAACATTATTGTTTTTGCACTTTTTGGCTTCTTATGAAATAACTTTTTTAAATAGATTCAATCTTGCACGTGGAAAGTTTAAGTGTGGGCTTTAGTTGATATAACAATTCTACGGCGGGGGTGCAGGAAGCGGGATTACTGGAGCCTCAGCCAGTGCGTCTTTTGCAGCCGTTTTATGATCGCTCAGCACAAGAAATACTTTACACACATACAGTTGTTGACAAAATACACTGTACATTATATACCTCAGCTAACTAAACTATGGAAATGTATAATATAATTCATATAGCAGTACGGTCTCACTGCACAGCAGGCCAGCAGTTAGCCGAGTCCGCAATCCATGTTGAGGCACTGAGTGACGTGCCTCAACTGGCTGCTGTTCACCGCACCGTCTCTTCTCAGTATTTGAACGGCAAATGTGAAAATTCAGCGATTTTGAATAAAAATAATCTAAAACTGGTGAAGTTAAATGGAAAATAACTTTATAGTATACTCACTGGATACATACAACAATTTAATTAATTTTTTTTCTTTTTACATTTTTTTTCTTTCCTCTAGTGACTGCACGTCACTGTACTAATGTTTGTGAATTATCTACTGAATACAAAACATTATGTGGTACATTACATGGGACATGTAAGTGTCGAAAAGACAGCCAAAGTAATTTAGTAGATGAGAATAAAGCTAAAGGTAAAATATAGTGTAGAAAAATGCACCCACTTGCAGGAAATAGTCTTGGTTTTCAAAACTTTCTTTAAGGGCTTGCATGGCAGCACTTTGTGCTGATAGAAATGTTCCTCTTTACTCAATACTCAATTTAATACGTTTTGAAAATAAGCTTTTAATTTATCAATGCACTTATTTTATGCTAAGCTTTGGTCAGGTCAAACTAAATGTACTTTATTTTGGTCTTATTTCCTGCGATTGATTATTTTTTACACATGCAATGCAGCTAAATGGGATTTTTTTGGAATGTTGCCTATCTTTCACAATCCTTGTGTAAGACAAGAATACATAGGTATTTTTTTGCATTGTAATTTGTAGGGGTGTAACGGTACACAAAAAGTTTGGTTCGGTACGTACTTCTATTTAGAGGTCACGGTTCGGTTAATTTTCGGTACAGTAAGAAAACAACAAAATATACATTTTTTGGTTATTTATTTACCAAATTTGTAAACAATGGCTTTATCCTTTTAACATTGGGAACACTATAATAATTCTGCCCACGTTAATCAACATTAAAGTGTTGGACTTTAGTAGTTCAAATGTATGTGTAACTACTAAGCATCCAGTAGCAGTATTACTTGCATGATTTTTTTTAATGGTGTGTCTTTATTTAACAATGTTTGAGTCAACAGTAGCATTTTCTCTTTGCAGTCTTATCTGGCGGTCAGTGATAGTTCCAGGGATGCTGCATCCGTTTTGGTATCCAAGTAAGTCATATTACTGTTAAAAAAAGCACATTCATTCAACGTAAGCAACTCTTACAGTTTATTATTGCACATATTATTGCACACTTAACCACAAATAGTGGACGCATTAGTTACACTTATAAAAAGCTCTAAAAATGCCCATTTTTGTTGCTCCAAACCCAATGACATGCCTCTCACGGTTATTTAAGACATTGTAAATTTGGCTTTACATATTAAGAAACAATGACAGGCATACAGTATTGTACTTAAAAAAACGTACAAAGTAAACCTAAAAGTCCTGCTGGGAAAAGTTGAGTGAACTGACTTGGGAGACAGCGCCCTCTGCTGGGTACATAGCTACAGAACGTTTCCCCCACATTTAAATGGTGCCATCATGTTCATTTAAGATAACGTACAAATAATACATTTAAGATAACGTACAAATAATGTATTGGATCGGAAAGAAAATGAATGGTATCGCTAAATTAGAATTTTTTTGTGGGAAAATTGACTTTTTTACACTGAGTTTTTATACACAGAATTTGTGTACATTAAATTTTAACATTTAATTTTTTTCTGCACTGATTTTTTTACACAGAATTTTTTTGAAACATAATTATTTTACACAGATTTTTTTTAAACATTTTTTTTTACACTGAATTTTTCAAAATGGAACTGTTTTATTCTGAATGTTTGTACATAAAATTTGAAACATTAAACAAATATTTTTTCTGCACTGAATTTTTTTACACTGTAGCTTTTTTAAACTGATTTTTTTGACACTGTTTTTTTTTTTTACAATTAATTTTTTTACACTGAATTTTTTTTTAACCTACATTTTTTTACACTGGATTTTTTAAACTGAATTGTTTTATTCTGAATTTGTAGACACACAATTTTTGTGCATTTATTTTTTACACTGATTTTTTTTTTGTATTTAAATTTTTTTGCACATATTTTTTTTTTTACACCAAACTTATTTTACACTGAATCTTTTTTAAACCTGATTTTTTTCAAAATTGAATTGTTTTATTCTAATTTTTTTCACATTGAATTGTTGTATTCTGAATTTGTGTACCGGTACACAGATTTTTTGTGCATTCATTTTTTACACTTTTTTTTTTTTTTGCATTGAATGTTTTTTACACAGATTTTGTTTTTACACCAAACTTATTTTACACTGAATCTTATTTAAACAGATTTAAAAAAAAATGTAATTGTTTTGTTCCGAATTTTTATACACTAAATTTTTGTACATACATTTTTAACACAAAATATTTCTGCACTGAATTTCTTACACAGATTTTTTTTTACACCAAATTTATTTTACACTGAAGCTTTTTTAAACTGATTTTTTTACACAGATTTTTTTACAGTGAGTTTTTTTTACACATAATTTTTTTCCAACTGAATATTTATACTCGGAATTTTTTTTAAACTGAATTTTTATGCACATACTTTTTCTGTATTAATTACACTGAATTTTGTACACCGACTTTATGTTCTTGACTCATGTATAATTGTCGTTTACAGGTTCATGACACGTCCTGATGTGCAAAAGAAGTGCCTTAGACACTTTCTGGACTGGAGCCTTACAACCATATTCCGAACAAATGACCAGTCCGTGCACTCCATTATGTTGCTGGATGGAGCTCTCCAGTCCCTGGTAAACACCCACTCAGGTCACATGTGATAGTGTGTGTACATTATTGTAGTCTATATTGTAAGACGATTTAATATCCAATGCTAAAGTACTGTGATTTAATTGAATTGAAGCCACATGACACGTCGGATGTTTTTGTTAAGCTGGAGGTCAAATGACTTCCTTTTTAGCTAAGGTGATGTCAGCCAAGCAAGTCATTGTATTTGTGGCCCTTGAAAAATGTGTTTCTATTATATCTCCCTGTTTTGTTATCCACATTCAAAACGGAGGCCTGCCCACAGAAACAATGTGTTTTTTCGTCGATCTAATAAGTGATATTAATGTAAAAAGAAGTTTGAACGTGTCTTATCTGCATCTTGTCTATGTTCCAACAGGCGACACTTTTTAAACACGGAAAACGCGATGACCTCTTACAGCACGGTAGGTTCCCCTTAGGATGTTCACCAGAGTATATTTGACGTGAAACATTCAAGATGTGATTCAAGTGTTGACTTTCAGCATTCATTTAAAACAGGCCTGGGCAATTGTTTTGACTCAGCGGCCAAATTTAGAGAAAAAATTTGTGTCTGGGGGCCGGTATATCTCTTTTTTAGATATTTTTCACTAATACAAAACCTCACAATAATGATTGAATGCTAAAAACTTAATGACAGACCGCTAGAGATGCGCGGATAGGCAATTATTTCATCCGCAACCGCATCAGAAAGTCGTCAACCATCCGCCATCCACCCGATGTAACATTTGATCAGAACCGCACCCGCCCGTTGTTATATATCTAATATAGACGATGCAAGGCATTAGTGAGGTTATAAAGCTTTTGCCTGTTAAAGAAAGGAGACTGATCCAATGCAGCACAGACATTCGCGTGCCACGCTGTCACGACCCAGACGCACACCAGTGCGCAATCATATGGGAGCCGCGCTGAGCGCACCTCCAAGCGCGTCTCGCTGCCGGCGACGGCCGGGTATGGGCCCGACGCTCCAGCGCCATCCATTTTCAGGGCTAGTTGATTCGGCAGGTGGGTTGTTACACACTCCTTAGCGGGTTCCGACTTCCATGGCCACCGTCCTGCTGTCTATATCAACCAGGGTGAGCCCCACCCCTTTCGTGAGCGCACTGCGCGCCGAGTGACCCCTGTTACGCGCCCCCGGCAACAGGGGTGGCGGGCAGGTAAGCTGCGCGGGCGGAGCGACCCCTGTTACGAGCCCCCGGCCACGGGGGTGGCGGGCAGGTAAGCTGCTTACCTGCTGCGCGTGACGTCGGCCGCGGCGAAGGCAGACGAGGCGGGGTGTCGGTGCGGTGGTGACCCTGGACGTGCGTCGGGCCCTTCTCGCGGATCGCCTCAGCTACGGCTCCCGGTGGGGCCCTCTTGGGGGAAGGGGCCTCGGTCCCGGACCCCGGCGAGGCGTCCCTTCTCCGCTCCGTAAAAGTGTCCATCTCTTTTTTTTTTTCTTCTGTTGTGGCATATGCTGCAGGTGCCTGCTCGTTTTTCGTATGTGGGTAACAACATTTAACTATGTATATATATTTCCCAATTGGTTTAACTGCCACCCGCCTGAATCTATTTAAAATCTTTTTTTTTTTTATTTCAACCGCCCGACCCGACCCGACCCGACCCGACCCGACCCGGGGATAAAATCTAATTTTTTTTTATTTCATCCGCCCGATCCGCGGATAATCCGCGGACTCCGCGGTTGTGCCCGCAAACCGCGCATCTCTACAGACCGCCTTGAAAAACAAAATGGAATTCAAGATTATTTTACTGAATGAGACACCCAGAATGTACATGAAAATAAAGAATGTGGGATTTACAATATTAACTACGAACGATAAATAACTCAATCCTACCAGCACGTCTTCCTATGAGGAAGCAGTGCCTGGGGAATCTGTGGTGGGCTCTCCTATTTCTGGGGCTGAGGTTGCCGAGGTAGTTAAAAAGCTCCTCGGTGGCAAGGCCCCGGGGGTGGATGAGACCCGCCCGGAGTTCCTTAAGGCTCTGGATGTTGTGGGGCTGTCTTGGTTGACAAGACTCTGCAACATCGCGTGGACATCGGGGGCGGTACCTCTGGATTGGCAGACCGGGGTGGTGGTTCCTCTCTTTAAGAAGGGGAACCGGAGGGTGTGTTCCAACTATCGTGGGATCACACTCCTCAGCCTTCCCGGTAAGGTCTGTTCGGGTGTACTGGAGAGGAGGCTACGCCGGATAGTCGAACCTCGGATTCAGGAGGAACAGTGTGGTTTTCGTCCTGGTCGTGGAACTGTGGACCAGCTCTATACTCTGGGCAGGCTTCTTGAGGGTGCATGGGAGTTTGCCCAACCAGTCTACATGTGCTTTGTGGACTTGGAGAAGGCATTCGACCGTGTACCCCGGGAAGTCCTGTGGGGAGTGCTCAGAGAGTATGGGGTAACGGACTGTCTTATTGTGGCGGTTCGCTCCCTGTATAATCAGTGTCAGAGCTTGGTCCGCATTGCCGGCAGTAAGTCGGACCCGTTTCCAGTGAGGGTTGGACTCCGCCAAGGCTGCCCTTTGTCACCCATTCTGTTCATAAGCTTTATGGACAGAATTTCTAGGCGCAGTCAAGGCGTTGAGGGTATCTGGTTTGGTGGCTGCAGGATTAGGTCTCTGCTTTTTGCAGATGATGTGGTCCTGATGGCTTCATCTGGCCAAGATCTTCAGCTCTCACTGGATCGGTTCGCAGCCGAGTGAGAAGCGACTGGGATGAGAATCAGCACCTCCAAGTCCGAGTCCATGGTTCTCGCCCGGAAAAGGGTGGAGTGCCATCTTCGGGTTGGGGAGGAGATCTTGCCCCAAGTGGAGGAGTTCAAGTACCTCGGAGTCTTGTTCACGAGTGAGGGAAGAGTGGATGGTGAGATCGACAGGCGGATCGGTGCGGCGTCTTCAGTAATGCGGACGCTGTATCGATCCGTTGTGGTGAAGAAGGAGCTGAGCCGGAAGGCAAAGCTCTCGATTTACCGGTCGATCTACGTTCCCATCCTCACCTATGGTCATGAGCTTTGGGTCATGACCGAAAGGACAAGATCACGGGTACAAGCGGCCAAAATGAGTTTCCTCTGCCGGGTGGCGGGTCTCTCCCTTAGAGATAGGGTGAGAAGCTCTGTCATCCGGGAGGAGCTCAAAGTAAAGCCGCTGCTCCTCCCATCGAGAGGAGCCAAATGAGGTAGTTCGGGCATCTGGTCAGGATGCCACCCGAATGCCTCCCTAGGGAGGTGTTTCGGGCACGTCCCACCGGTAGAAGGCCACGGGGAAGACCCAGGACACGCTGGGAAGACTATGTCTCCCGGCTGGCCTGGGAACGCCTCGGGATCCCCCGGGAGGAGCTGGACGAAGTGGCTGGGGAGAGGGAAGTCTGGGCTTCCCTGCTTAGGCTGCTGCCCCCGCGGCCCGACCTCGGATAAGCGGAAGTAGATGGATGGATGGATGGACGATAAATAACTGAATATCGACAACATATGAACGTCACACACCCTCTTGGTCTACATATTTTCCAATCAAGCAGAACAAAACAAAAAAACTCACCTACGATCTGATACGCCTGATACATCACTAAGCTTTAGAACTTTTGTTGTAAAAATATCCTTCCGCCTCCGTCCCTGACACCCACATTTCAGGCTGGCCACTCTGGAAACACTCTGTGGAAACGCTCCCCACCCACACTGCTTGGTGCCTCGTCTGAGCTGCTGTGACCTAGATTACCATAGTAACTAATTAGATTACCATAGTAACTAATTAGATTACCATAGTAACTAGTATATCATGCCAAAGTGCAGATTCCAACCATTGAAATACTTAGTATAGTTCAAGACTTACAGCCATTTGAATACATCACTGCACATCATAATGGCAGCTACACTTTCAATTTTAAAGATCTAAAAAAATAATTTGGGAATGTCCAGCGGGCCAGATTGAAAAGCTTAACGGGCCGCATGCGGCCCCCGGGCCTTAATTTGCCTAGCTCTGATTTAAAAGGTATCACCAAATCAGCCATGTGTGGTACAGTGGTACCTGGGTGTTTGTAATTTAACCCTAAAGACCAAATCATCCATCCATCCATCCATCCACATTTAATAGAAAATAATACAATGTAAAGTAAAAAGAGCACCGTAGCAGCAGATTCAGTGCAAATAATTGTTGAGTGCACAGATGGCCCGAGCAAAGAAACTCCCTGAGTCTAAATGTATGTGATCTGACTGATCTGTAGTGCCTGCCAAAAGGCAACAGTTGGAACCAGTGGTTTCCCAGGTTAGAGGAGCTAGGAACTTTGTTGCTCTGCTGAGGTAGCGAGAGGCAGCAATATCTTTTTTTTTAGCTTCTCTCGCCATTCTATTCAGGGCTGTTTTGTCTGCTGCAGCAGTGTAATGTACTGAGTGAGTTACAGTAAATCAGGAGGGCTTCCGTGGCTACTCTGTGAAGGCCATCAGCAGCATCCCCTCCACGCTGTCCATCCTATGCACTCTCAGGCCCTGGAATCTCTAACGGGCCTATTTCACCATGGCAGTGGTGTTGGTTGACCCGCAGAGGTCCTTGGACAGCTTTTGCTTCTAGTCACAAAGATTTGTGAATACAAATAATAGTGTCTTGGGCAGATGTTTGCATGCAAACAGATTAGTTGTCTTTCAAAATAAAAGTAGATCCTTCCATTTCATAGAAATGTGCTTTTATCTATCCATGTTTACATACCTGCCAACTACTCCGGTTTTCCCGTAATTAGTACGGTTTTCATCAACCTATTCCGGGTTACGGTTGCAGTGATAAAAAATACGGTTTATCATTAATTTAAAAAAAATTTTTTTTTTTAAGTTTTATTCACGAAATCGCGTAACAACAATCACAATCGACACTGCTTCCCATAACTTCCTATCGAGCCATTCCGAATGCCATGCGCGAGGCTATTTATAGCACCGCTGCCAAGCACGAGGCACCAGTTGCCATTGTTTCCAAACGAGCGAACGATCATGGAATCAGCCGGAGAAAAATCGCAAACGAGTCTTAAACCGAAAAGAAAACTGCAGTCATTCCGTGAAGAATATTCAAAAGCCTATCCGGGAATAATTATCCGTTCCAAAAAGGGTGAAAACTACGCAAATTGCACCTTGTGCAGACACGATTTTTCGATCGGACACGGAGGAATTAGCGATGTAAAAGACCACGTTGGGACAAAAAAACACAAGTCTAATGCCGGATTTTAGCCACAAAAAGGTAATGACACCAATGTTATCTATTGGAATTGTTTAGTACTGTTATACTGTTAAAAGTGTTTATACTATTTATGCTTTCAAGTCCAAGTTGAAGAAATCTTGTTAAATGTTGACAGCATAACTACCAAAATACAGAAGTATGTCCTTAATATTTTTGCAGTGCTATTTCTGTTGGAACGTTCAAATGATTACATTAGAGATGTGATGTGCCACTTTTCAAGTGTCTGATGGCTTCCATTAATTTTCATGAATTTTTCATATTTTGAATTCTTTTGAAAGGCTTACAAAAAAACTACATTTGAATTGTAATTCCATGCTATTGACAGGACTATTAATTTTAATGAAGTTAGCTTACCATGTTTACAGTATGATAATTGTGATAGAAATGTGAATTTTAGGCACAGAATATTTTTTACAATTGAACAAGGCAGTAGATTATACAAGCTTGGACAGAAAGTTAATAATGACACCAATTTTTTTTTTTAATGGAATTGTTTAGTACTGTTTTACCATTTGTTTACTGTAAAAAGTGTTTATACTTTCAATGAACAAATTGAAGTCTTGTGAAAGGTTGACAGGATAACTGGCATTAACTGTCAAAATAATTTCAAACTATTGAAGTTAGCTTACAGAATAAACATGTCAATCAACCCATATGATTTTTGCTGTAATATTTTTGTTTTGAAAAGTCACTGTGACTGATAGAAAAGTGATGGTTTTAGCAACATTTTAACCTGTCTGAATGCTAATAATCATTTTGCGTCGGGGGGCGAAGCCTGAACCCCCCACCAGGACTTTGTCCTGGCCCCTGGACCCTGGCTACTAGGTTTTTCTGATTTCAAAAGTTGGCAGGTATGATGTTTATCATTATTTTAAGTGTTTTTTATTACCATGAATGCTATTGTCATCCTACAGCTTCTACAGTTTTGAAGTGTCTGGAACAGAAACATTTGTCAGAGAGCAGCGAGGCCATGCTAAGGAAGCTCAATGTCAAACTCATTCAGAGACTGGGCCTCACCTACCTGAAGCCTTGCTTGGCCCATTGGAGGTCAGACACAAACCTGATATCTGTTCATTTAACATAAAACATGTGCTGCTCGTTAGCTTTAACATGACAGACTTGCTCCTCCATGTGTGTTGATGTTTTTAGGTACCAGAGAGGAAGCAGGTCCATAGCATCCACCCTTTTGACCAACACTCCCTCAACAGAGCCCGGTGGGACACAAGCGGAGGAGGATTACGACATTCCTGAAGAGTTAGAGACCGTTATTGGTGAGGTTCTAAATAATACGTACATCTGAAGCATACCTGCCAACTACTCCGGTTTTCCCGTAATTAGTACGGTTTTCATCAACCTATTCCGGGTTACGGTTGCAGTGATAAAAAATACGGTTTTTCATTAATCCATCCATCCATTTTCTACCGCTTATTCCCTTTGGGGTCGCGGGGGGCGCTGGAGCCTATCTCAGCTACAATCGGGCGGAAGGCGGGGTACACCCTGGACAAGTCGCCACCTCATCGTTTTTCATTAATTAATTTTTTTTTTTTTTTTAAAGTTTTATCCACGAAATCGCGTAACAACAATGACAATCGACACTGCTTCCCGTAACCTCCTATCGAGCCATTCCGAATGCCATGCGCGAGGCTATTTATAGCACCGCTGCCAAGCACGAGGCACCAGTTGTATGGCGTCACATTAGTGCCAAAAATCAGAGCGCATAAAAACTGTTATCGCGCGCTGATTCTCCACTTCGTGCGCGCGCGCGACACCATTTTGCGCGCGCGTGGCGCCTTTTAGCGCGCGCGCGGCGCCTTTCTGCGCGCTCTCTGTGTACTCCTGGCATTTCTCCTCGCGCTGTCATGTTTCTTTTTGGCACTTTGGGGGCGGGTATGCTTATACGGCCCCTCCTTTCTGATTGGTCAGGCGAAAAACGCTGAAAAATGCTCAGAGCCAATCAGAAGTATAGCAGGGCAAGTCATCGTCAATATCTATCAAGATTTACGGAGGAAGAAGTGGATAAAAAAATGTTGCGCGCTGATGAAGGTTATTTCATACCACATAAACACAATACAGGGTAATACAAAATGTGACCCAAATAAATAATAAGACAACAAACACCATAATCACATCTTTCAGCCAGAACTGGTCCACCAGCAATAACATTATTTTATATTTTCACTTCTTCTTGAACATTTGTTTTCTAATTTATGGAATTTCTTTTGATTCAGCCATAAAATTAATGAATTTATCTTTGAATTTTGTTTTTAAAATGTTAAAAATAGCTTTTAATAATGTATTCTGAAACAGTTTAAAATAATCAGAGAACTGACTAACACTGACCCTACACAACTATGTTGCACAATTAAGTCTTTTTTTTTTTTAAAGCGAAAGAGGTCATTTCAACAGGTACAGCATCCTATGTCATATCTACATGTAATAAGATTTGTAACAAGGCAAACCGTTTGTAAATTGGTCGAAAATCGAGCAAGTTATGGTAATTTAATTAGTACATGTACCATTGACATCAATGTAATGATTGAGGCTAGATGTCCGAAGTAAGATGGCTACAACGTTGCTACGCTGGAGAATGATTGGTCATATGAAAAATGCTCACAGCCAATCAGAAAGGAGGGGCCGTCTAAGCATACCCGCCCCCAAAGTGCCAAAAAGAAACATGACGGCGCGAGGAGAGATGCCAGGAGTACACAGAGAGCGCGCAGAAAGGCGTAACGCGCGCGCAAAATGGTGTCGCGCGCGCGCACGAAGTGGAGAATCAGCGCGCGATAACAGTTTTTATGCGCTCAGATTTTTGGCACTAATGTGACGCCATACAGTTGCCATTGTTTCCAAACGAGCGAACGATCATGGAATCAGCCGGAGAAAAATCGCAAACGAGTCTTAAACGGAAAAGAAAACTGCAGTCATTCCGTGAAGAATATTCAAAAGCCTATCCGGGAATAATTATCCGTTCCAAAAAGGGTGAAAACTACGCGAATTGCACCTTGTGCAGACAAGATTTTTCGATCGGACACGGAGGAATTAGCGATGTAAAAGACCACGTTGGGACAAAAAAACACAAGTCTAATGCCGTTGCTAGCGATACAAGTGGAAAACTTTCAACGTTTTTCGTCGCCCAAACAGTGATGGTTTTAGCAACATTTTAACCTGTCTGAATGCTAATAATCATTTTGCGTCGGCCTGAACCCCCCACCAGGACTTTGTCCTGGACCTACCGGGGCCTGCGGCCCCTGGACCCTGGCTACTAGGTTTTTCTGATTTCAAAAGTTGGCAGGTATGCTGAAGTTACCTTGCCTCTGTAGAAGATAATCCAATGTGTTCTTGGATGTGTTGTCAGAGCATCTACTGGTGGGACTTAAGGATAAGGAAACAATTGTGCGTTGGTCTGCAGCAAAAGGGTATCAATGTTCTTAATAGTAAAACATTCTTGCTACATTTTGGTGTTGCATGTCTCTAAATATTAAACTGTGTGGTTCTAACCCGTTAAGTGTCGGGAGGGTGACTGGGAGGCTACCCAAGGAGCTGGCAGATGAGGTGGTCGCATCAGTCCTAGATTGCTTCAGGTACTTCACTGCTTTCATGCTGTGCTGTTGTTTAGTAGCTGTTAGTTGTTAATAATAGTGTGTGTGTTCATGTTGAAGCTTCCAGGAAACAGACAACACTTGGCATGGAGGATGTCTGGCTCTGGCGGAACTTGGACGGAGAGGCCTGCTGCTGCCTTCCAGATTGACAGACGGTAGGTGGCCGGTATTTACAAATCAGTACATGCGCCATTGATGTGAGTATGTGTATTTATTTGTCTTTTTTCAGTTTTTCTTCAAACGACGTCACAAAAAGTGCCCATATTTTTATATGAACATACTCTAAAAAGAATCCAATATACATTATGAATCAAATACAAGACAGTATTTCACCCCTGGAAAAAAAAAGTCTTTAAAAAAAGGGTTGTCTTATATTTAGGGACAACAGATTTATACAAACCAACAAATTGATTTTTCCCCAAGAGAGTCTGAGCTTTTCTTCCTGTCACTTACACACTCACCTGAAGAGACCTGACAGTTTCAAAGGTTTGTTAGCAATCCAGCAAACCCTAGAGGAGTGCTAATGCTAATGTAAGATCGTTCTAAAACTGCCGAGCAGCCAAGAAATATGATGCAAAAAAATATGGTACACATGTTAATACATTACAGATATTTGTGTCAATAATGCTCTATTTCGAGTTGATGTTTATTAGAGTAAATACATTTGGTAGACAGCATTTTCTCTACTCATATGGTTAAATGGGGTACCCACAATATTAGAGACAACCCTTTAAAATACAACCACAAGAGCAAACATGTACATAAGTCGGTCGCTCATATTATGGAGGTCTACCTAATGTTGTGTCCAGTGTGTGTACAATTACAACATAAAACCATATTTACAGTCTTTCAGTGCTTCAGTGATGATGTTCCACAGGCTGATTAGATCAAAGCTTTTCGCCAATTAATACAAAATAATATTATCTGCTTAGCTGCGGCGAGGCCTCCTCCTCCTCACATTCCGCTTTGTCACTTTAGCTCTCTTGTTTGCTTTATTGTTTGTTTTAGCTTGGTGTGCTCGTTTCACACCTGTCATGGTCGCCCTGGTCGTACGTTTTGTCTTTTCGGGAACTACGTCATCTTCCTTGAGTCCCTCTGCGGGCTCAAAGTCACATAAAGAAGCAGCCGTGCTCGCTACGTAGAGCTGACAGAGCGCCAGCGCTGCATTCTGCCTCTGGTCAAAGGTTTCTTCATCCGCACTCAGCTGAGGTTCATCTGAAGAGCTAGCCTGAGAAGAACAAAGGGTGTGGTTCAGGGGTAACTCTGCCCCCTTTGGCTGGTCTCTGTGGTCGGCTGAAAATCTGTCTTTGTCTTGGTTTCTCGTTGAGAGGTTTAGCGGTGCTGGATCGTCTCCGTTGTCCTCGTCTTCATGTTCGGATGTAGTTTTGGGACATGACTCAGACACAGCGCAATATCTGCTGTTGTCAGATGATCTGTAAAATAGATTAAGTTAGCGCTCCAATGATTAAAGTTATCATGTTCCCAAAAATGTTGCAGTACGTTGACTCCCAAAATTACGCTTTGAACAGAGGATTTGGTTGTTCTAGTGCAGGGGTGCTCACACTTTTTCTGCAGGCGAGCTACTTTTCAATTGATCATGTCGTGAGGATCTACCTCATTCATATATATAATTTATATTTACTTATTTATGAAACATGTTTTTGTTAACAAGTTAAAGGTGCTTAATGATAATACAAGCATGTTTAAAACATATAGTTAATATTGTTAATAAATTAAAGGTGTTTAAAGATAATGCAAGCATGTTTAACACATATAGTTAATATTGTTAATAAATTAAAGGTGTTTAATGATAATACAAGCATGTTTAACACATATAGTTAATATTGTTAATAAATTAAAGGTGTTTAATGATAATACAAGCGTGTTTAACACATATAGTTAATATTGTTAAGAAGTTAAAGGTGTTTAAAGATAATACAAGCATGTTTAACACATATAATTAATATTGTTAACAAGTTAAAGGTGTTTAAAGATAATACAAGCATGTTTAACACATATAGTTAATATTGTTAATAAGTTAAAGGTGTTTAATGATAATACAAGCATGTTTAACACATATAGTTAATGTTGTTAATAAATTTAAGGTGTTTAATGATAATACAAGCATGTTTAACACATATAGTTAATATTGTTAACAAGTTAAAGATGTTTAATGATAATGCAAGCATGTTTAACACATATAGTTAATATTGTTAACAAGTTAAAGGTGTTTAAAGATAATACAAGCATGTTTAACACATATAGTTAATATTGTTAATAAGTTAAAGGTGTTTAAAGATAATACAAGCATGTTTAACACATATAGTTAATATTGTTAATAAGTTAAAGGTGTTTAAAGATAATACAAGCATGTTTATAACACATATAGTTAATATTGTTAATAAGTTAAAGGTGTTTAAAGATAATACAAGCATGTTTAACACATATAGTTAATATTGTTAATAAGTTAAAGGTGTTTAATGATAATACAAGCATGTTTAACACATATAGTTAATATTGTTAATAAATTAAAGGTGTTTAATGATAATACAAGCGTGTTTAACACATATAGTTAATATTGTTAAGAAGTTAAAGGTGTTTAATAATAATGCAAGCATGTTTAACACATATAGTTAATATTGTTAACAAGTTAAAGGTGTTTAAAGATAATACAAGCATGTTTAACACATATAGTTAATATTGTTAATAAGTTAAAGGTGTTTAAAGATAATACAAGCATGTTTAACACATATAGTTAATATTGTTAATAAGTTAAAGGTGTTTAAAGATAATACAAGCATGTCCTTTCTTTCATGAAGACAAGAATATAAGTTGGTGTATTACCTGATTCTGATGACTTGCATTGATAGGAATCAAACAGTGGTGCTGATAAGGTCCGCATTTTCAAATGGAGGAGAAAAAAAGTCCTCCTTTCTGTCCAATACCACATGAAAGTGGTTGGTTTTTGGCATCTTATTTATCCAGCTTCCGTACTCCTTTGTATACACTTTACAAGAAATACATTGTCGGCAAACTCCGTAGCTTGCTAGCTTGTGCACGCCAGCTTTCTGAGACTCTTATTTTGGTAGCGCAAGCAGGATGAAGCAGAGCTTTTATTGTGCAACTGTGCAGTCGGTCTTTGGAGTTTTGACGACAGGTACGGCGCCAGAGTCTGTTGAAATAAAGTGTTTCTCGCCTTCCAGTCGGTAATTTTAATGAGCTGGCAGCAGCCAGCGTCATCTCAGAAGACCCTCAGGTGCCGTGAATGTCAATCAAGTGACGAAAGTGACGTCATAGTGAAGATTTATGATCGCTCATTTTTAGGACTATTTTTTTGATGCCTGGCTGGTGATCGACTGACACACCCTCCACGATCGACCGCTAGCTCGCGATCGACGTAATGAGCACCCCTGTTCTAGTGAATGTAGCAATAGAAATAATCGGTTTGAAGTTGGTATCCTCTACTGAATCATCAATTAATCCAGTGTTTCTCAAAACTGTCATTGCTATCACGATTTAGCTCTGAATTTTGGGGCTTTTGTGCAGCAGCAAAATACTTGCATGGAAACAAAAAATTCAAATGCGCTGTTGTTACTGCATACCACTTGATGGAGCCTGTGTACCACCAGTGGTTCTTGTACCACAAGGATTACTTGATCCTAAAAGTGGAGTGCAGTACTTCACGTCATTCAACAGAGGCTTTGTGGATGCTTAAGTCGTCTACTGCAACGTAATAAACTTGAGCTACTTCACTTATGGCACAACTCATCTGGGCAGCACTATTCTGATGAATAATACACTGGAACATTTAGAGAGAGCTTTGTTGATGACATAAAAAGATACTGAACATTGGTCATTTGCTTACCCTCTATCTACAAGCAGAGTTCCTAGCTGCAGCAAGCTCTCCGCTGTATCTTTATGCCTGGTGTTGGTCTGCATATGCTGAGCCACTGTCGATGGCAGCCGCTTGTCCACGTTGGTGTCCTGTGGCGCCTGCCCTCCGTCCTTCTGGATGACCTGTGCATGACTTGGTCTGTCAGGGGATCCCAAAGCGGAACATCCCTCCTTGGGGCTCAGCCTGGTTGCCTTGTCTTCCCTTTGCCTGTGTTCTAGCTGCTCTTGTTCGATGGCGTTGAAATGACAGGGATGGGATTGTATGTATAAATTGGGATCTTTAGAGCTGAGAGTTTGCTGGTACCAGTCCAAGGGAATATATCTTGATGCTGTGATGGGCATGGAGATGTCATGGGGTCTGTACAGGCCATAATGAAAGGGGTGGACTGGGTGGCAGTATCTGTATTGGTATGGTGGGAAGAGTGAAGCAGGAAGTGGCGAAGCAGTGCCATGTGGCACCACTGGCCTTTGGGGATTTGGGACCTCTCGCCGAAAAGAAGAATCGAGCTCATTTGCATGTTGGTTGGCAGGGTGGTAGTATTGCGTGGAGAGATGTTGGTCAGGTAGGAGATAAGGAGAGTATTCTAGACCAATTGGAGCGGGGAATGGCTTAAACGTTATTGGAAATGCAGGGCGATTGAAATGAGGAATTTGTGGATGGTCTGATGGCTGCATGGGTGTGTTGAAGGCTTCGTCACGGTTGGGTGTGACCAGGGAGAAGGCAGATTGGCGGCGTGGCATTGACTTAGTGTCTTTGCTGTCCTGGTTTTCTCCTGCTGGACATTCCTCTTCCCTTCCTTTTCCCCTTTTGATTGGATTATCACACCCAACATTGACCTCTTCACTTGCATCTCTCACCTCGTCTTTGTTCTCCTTAGCCTGCTGTTTGTCCTGATTGATGGATACACCGCCTGGCAAGTTTTGACAGTCCATTGACTTTACTAGGGTGGCCTTTGCTGCTGTCTTGTCCTGTCGGGCCGTTGGACCATTTTTCTGTGACATCAGAGAGATGGAGTTCTTACACAGGTTATATTTCATGTGGTTAAAGAGGTGGGACTTCTCATTGCAGGTAAATGGACACTGGAAACACTGGTACTTGAATGGTTTCCCAAGCGGTCGAGGAATGTAGTGAGGCCTTTTTGGCTTGCGTTCTTGAGCAGTGTCCATCTCTAGCTTGTCTATAAAAAAAAAAAAACAGTGAACACATTACTAAGATAAAAGCTTTAACCCTCAACAATGGCATTCTAAGATTAATCTGTCCACATGACAATGGCCTCTTAGTTTTTCAGCATGACTTTGTGGTCCACCCTATTGGTTGTGGGCAAAACACTTTGGAAGACATGCTAGCGTATAGAGGTGGGGGAGATACAATGATCGATTTTTAGATGCATTGCAATTCGAATTTGCACACATTTCCATGAATTTAAGAAGAGTGATGGACATTTCTTATTACAAATGCACTGTTTTTAAAAGTTGCAAGTGCCATCCATCCATCCATCTTCTTCCGCTTATCCGAGGTCGGGTCGCGGGGGCAGCAGCCTAAGCAGGGAAGCCCAGACTTCCCTCTCTCCAGCCACTTCGTCCAGCTCCTCCCGGGGGATCCCGAGGCGTTCCCAGGCCAGCCGGGAGAGATAGTCTTCCCAACGTGTCCTGGGTCTTCCCCGTGGCCTCTTACCGGTCGGACGTGCCCTAAACACCTCCCGAGGGAGGCGATCGGGTGGCATCCTGACCAGATGCCCGAACCACCTCATCTGGCTCCTCTCGATGTGGAGGAGCAGCGGCTTTACTTTGAGCTCCCCCCGGATGACAGAGCTTCTCACCCTATCTCTAAGGGAGAGCCCCGCCACCCGGCGGAGGAAACTCATTTCGGCCGCTTGTACCCGTGATCTTGTCCTTTCGGTCATAACCCAAAGCTCATGACCATAGGTGAGGATGGGAACGTAGATCGACCGGTAAATTGAGAGCTTTGCTTTCCGGCTCAGCTCCTTCTTCACCACAACGGATCGATACAGCGTCCGCATTACTGAAGACGCCGCACCGATCCGCCTGTCGATCTCACGATCCACTCTTCCCTCACTCGTGAACAAGACTCCGAGGTACTTGAACTCCTCCACTTGGGGCAGGGTCTCCTCCCCAACCCGAAGATGGCATTCCACCCTTTTCCGGGCGAGAACCATGGACTCGGACTTGGAGGTGCTGATTCTCATCCCAGTCGCTTCACACTCGACTGCGAACCGATCCAGCGAGAGCTGGAGATCCTGGCCAGATGAAGCCATCAGGACCACATCATCTGCAAAAAGCAGAGACCTAATCCTGTAGCCACCAAACCAGATCCCCTCAACGCCTTGACTGCGCCTAGAAATTCTGTCCATAAAAGTTATGAACAGAATCGGTGACAAAGGGCAGCCTTGGCGGAGTCCAACCCTCACTGGAAACGTGTCCGACTTACTGCCGGCAATGCGGACCAAGCTCTGACACTGATTATACAGGGAGCAGACCGCCAAAATCAGACAGTCCGATACCCCATACTCTCTGAGCACTCCCCACAGGACTTCCCGAGGGACACGGTCGAATGCCTTCTCCAAGTCCACAAAGAACTCCAACCAGTCTACAAGTTGCAAGTGATGAACGCTTATTTAGAAAAACAAAAATAAATGTAAAACTGAATCAATATAAATAAAATAAAGATGCATCGATAATTGATTTTTGATCAATTCATAGCTCCTGAATCGTAATCGTAATCGATTCGTGAGGTGGCCAAAGATTCTCACTTCTACTGGCATACATGTACAGTAATACATTCATCCTCAAAGTTTTATGATCATTGGACAAATGGTTAGTGACTTTTAGGTAATTTCTTGCTGAGTCTGACTCATGTTACTGCAAAGATGCTTGATGGCAGGCATGTTTTTCAATTAATCGTCCTCACATTTTATAGACATGTGCTTTTCATTCCCCTACATGTACTGTATGTGTGTACCAAATTTAGTGGTGATGTGGCGCAAAACCTTAAGGCTCCAGTGGGTGTTTTGTAGAGTCCACTGTGTTGTGTACAAAAATATGGAGTCAATTTGACTTTAATACCAACACAGTCAGTAAGTCAGGTTTAAGAGTAGAAGAGTTACCTCACACTAACAACTACATAAAAATATGCAAAGACATGGCAGCATAACTTCTAACTTAAATTTGAGCTATTCTCAAGTAATTTCGGTAAAAGAGCCAGTAATAGCAATTGTCTGATTCCATGGCAACCAGAGGTGGGTAGTAACGCGCTACATTTACTCCGTTACATCTACTTGAGTAACTTTTGGGATGAATTGTACTTCTAAGAGTAGTTTTAATGCAACATACTTTTACTTTTACTTGAGTATATTTATAGAGAAGAAACGCTACTTTTACTCCGCTACTTTTATCTACATTCAGCTCGCTACTCGCTACTAATTTTTATCGATCTGTTAATGCACGCTTTGTTTGTTTTGGTCTGTCAGACAGACCTTCATAGTGCCTGCGTTTCAACAAATACAGTCACTAGTGACGTTTCACTCCGTTCCACCAATCAGATGCAGTCACTGGTGACGTTGGACCAATCAAACAGAGCCAGGGGTCACATGACCTGACTTAAACAAGTGTAAAAACTTATTGGGGTGTTACCATTTAGTGGTCAATTGTACGGAATATGTACTGTACTGTGCAATCTACTAATAAAAGTTTCAATCAATCAATCAAAAGTGTGAAGGAAAAAGACCCTTTTTTATTTCAACCGTACATCCCGTCAAAAGCCTAAAGACTGACTGCACAGTTCCTGTCTTCACAATAAAAGTGCCGCTCCATCGCGCATGCGCTTTCAAAATAAGAGTCTCCGAAAGCCAGCGCAAACAAGCTAGCAAGCTACGGAGTTTGCCGCCAATGTATTTCTTGTAAAGTGTATAAAAACGAATATGGAAGCTGGACAAATAAGATGCCAAAAACCAACCACTTTCATGTGGTATTAGACAGAAAGGAGGAACTTTTTTTCTCCTCCATTTGAAAACGTGGACTCTGTCAGCACTACTGTCTGATTACAATCAATGCAAGTCATCAGAATCAGGTAATACACCAACTTATATTCTTGTCTTCATGAAAGAATCTATAGAGGGGGGGGGGGTTACCCACATATGCGGTCCTCTCCAAGGTTTCTCATAGTCATTCACATCGACGTCCCACTGGGGTGAGTTTTTCCTTGCCCTTATGTGGGCTTTGTACCGAGGATGACACTTGTGATTTAGGGCTATATAAATAAACATTGATTGATTGATTGATATGTGTTAAACATGCATGTATATTCATTAAAACACCTTTAACATGTAAACAAAAACGGCAAAATAAATAAATATAAATGAAATACTGTATACTGCGATGAGGTGGCGACTTGTCCAGGGTGTACCCCGCCTACCGCCCGATTGTAGCTGAGATAGGCTCCAGCGCCCCCCGCAACCCCAAAGGGAATAAGCGGTAGAAAATGGATGGATGGATGAAATACTGTATATATATGTGTATATATATGTGTATATATATATATATATATATATATATATATATAATGTGTGTATATATATATATATATATATATGTGTGTGTATGTTACTCATCAGTTACTCAGTACTTGAGTAGTTTTTTCACAACATAATTTTTACTTTTACTCAAGTAAATATTTGGGTGACTACTCCTTACTTTTACTTGAGTAATAAATCTCTAAAGTAACAGTACTCTTACTTGAGTACAATTTCTGGCTACTCTACCCACCTCTGATGGCAACATTAAATTAAATAAACAATCATACACTTGAAAGGAACCCAAAATGGAAACTTTTTTTCAATTCGCAAATGCTGATTAATTTCCCCCTGGTTATACTTTTGCAAATACTGGTAGTTGTGTTAAATGAAATACCAGAACGCATTGGGAAAATATAAGTTTTTGCAAATATTAGCGCAAAATCTCTATCTGTCCAAAACAGTGCACCCTAGGGCTAATGTATTTCTACAACTGTTCCTGCAAACTGGTTAGATAACAAACAAGACAGGGTTGAATATGCAAAATTTATGCAAATAAATGTGCATGCCGACGCTTCGTATGCGGTCTGCTTGGGGTTTTGGGTAATTAGCAGCTGCGTAAAATGCCTTCATCCGTATCCACCAAATATCACTCATCCTAAAGCCGCTACAACGCAGGTGTTGGTTTAACTTACTGACACGGACTTGCTGTAACTTGCTCCTTTCCCCAGCTCACTGCTAGCTGTGTGGGAACCTGGAGCCACCTGTTTCCCATGACTACACCTGCAGATGCATCACTGACGCTCGCTAACACATTCGAGGAAAAGCTTCTTTTCGCCTCACAAATCTTTCCCTGGATGTGAAAAAAGAAGTGTCCAGACTATGTGGCACCTTCCTTAGAGATGAAACATCAACTAAAGTTGTGTCGCTGCTCTGAGAAACCTGCTTGTCATGCGCTGTCGCAAGAAGTTGTCCCTCAAGTTTCTGCCACTCCCTCACAAAGAACTCCAATTAGCTCTAAAATTGTTTTTTTTAGGTTAAATGTTTGCAGTATATTTATCTATTTCTATCATATTTACATTCATCTTCCATGCTGGGGAAATTATACACACATTAGTGAGCACAATCATCACCAGTGACACAAAAGTGTCCGAATATTCTAACATAGTGTATCTTTCTTTAGGAATTGTTAAAATAGCTTTTACCTGCTCTAAGTCCAACTGGTAGTCGTGTCTGACGAGCAGTTCCTCGGTCTGGTCGGGATAGTTGCTCCTAATATGACTTGAGAGCGTGTTTGTGTGTGACCCAGCATGTGTATTGATATTAGTTGTGTGGTGAGTTCCTCTTTCTGATGTGTTGTCTCACCCAGAGGGTGTGGCCTGAGCTCAAACAGCAGGGCCCTCGGGCAACATCATTGTTCCTGATATTAGTCAAGCCTCAAGCCACGGTTTGCATGATGCGCCAAGGTGGGCGCCTTCAGTCATCTGGTCTTGTTTCGGGTCACGCCGTGTCTTTTAGCGGGCTGCAGTCACTGCGTTGTCACCGCAGCCGCTGAATATTCAAATGTGGTTTCGAGAGGTGACCAGGAAGAGATGCATGTGTTACGGTTTTTCACAAAAATGAGTATGTCCCTTACATTTCAACAACCATTTCATTGTATCTTCTCAATGGACAGTACTATAAAACGGTGATTCTCAAACTGGTGCGTCGTGTATTAAGAGAGTATGGCCAAATAAACAACAGACGCGTGGCTGTACCCCAAAGCATGCAATTGTTGTCATGTTGACGTTAGTTTTCCTGACAAAATACACCAAAATACTCCAACTCAGTGGCCTAGTGGTTAGAGCAGGGGTGCTCACACTTTTTCTGCAGGCGAGCTACTTTTCAATTGATCAAGTCGTGGGGATCTACCTCATTCATATATATCATTTATATTTACTTATTTATGAAATATATGTTTTTGTTAACAAGTTAAAGGTGTTTAATGATAATGCAAGCATGTTTAACACATATAGTTAATATTGTTAATACATTAAAGGTGTTTAATGATAAAACAAGCATGTTTAACACATATAGTTAATATTGTTAACAACTTAAAGGTGGTTAAAGATAGTACAAGCATGTTTAACACATATAGTTAATATTGTTAACAAGTTAAAGGTGGTTAAAGATAATACAAGCATGTTTAACACATATAGTTAATATTGTTAAAGGGGGCGGCATGGCGTAGTGGGTAGAGCAACCGTGCCAGAAACCTGAGGGTTGCAGGTTCGCTCCCCGCCTCTTACCATCCAAAAATCGCTGCCGTTGTGTCCTTGGGCGGGACACTTCACCCTTTGCCCCCGGTGCCACTCACACCGGTGAATTGAATGATGAATGATAGGTGGTGGTCGGAGGGGCCGTTGGCGCAAATTGCAGCCACGCTTCCGTCAGTCTACCCCAGGGCAGCTGTGGCTATGAAAGTAGCTTACCACCACCAGGTGTGAACGAATGATGGGTTCTACATGTAAAGTGACTTTGGGTACTTAGAAAAGCGCTATATAAATCCCAGTTATTATTATTATTATTATTATTGTTAACAAGTTAAAGGTGGTTAAAGATAAAACAAGCATGTTTAACACATATAGTTAATATTGTTAACAAGTTAAAGGTGGTTAAAAATAATACAAGCATGTTTAACACAAATAGTTAATATTGTTAACAACTTAAAGGTGGTTAAAGATAAAACAAGCATGTTTAACACATATAGTTAATATTGTTAACTTAAAGGTGGTTAAAGATAATACAAGCATGTTTAACACATATAGTTAATATTGTTAACAAGTTAAAGGTGGTTAAAGATAAAACAAGCATGTTTAACACATATAGTTAATATTGTTAACAACTTAAAGGTGGTTAAAGATAATACAAGCATGTTTAACACATATAGTTAATATTGTTAACAAGTTAAAGGTGGTTAAAGATAATACAAGCATGTTTAACACATATAGATTCCTTTCTTTCATGAAGACAAGAATATAAGTTGGTGTATTACCTGATTCTGATGACTTGCATTGATAGGAATCAGACAGTGGTGTTGATAACGTCCGCATTTTCGAATGGAGGAGAAAAAAAGTCCTCCTTTCTGTCCAATACCACATGAAAGTGGTTGGTTTTTGGCATCTTATTTGTCCAGCTTCCGTACTCCTTTGTATACACTTTACAAGAAATACATTGTCGGCAAACTCCGTAGCTTGCTAGCTTGTGCACGCCAGCTTTCTGAGACTCTTTCTGAGGTAGCGCAGGCAGGATGAAGCAGAGCTTTTATTGTGCAACTGTGCAGTCGGTCTTTGGAGTTTTGACGACAGGTACGGGGCCAGAGTCTGTTGAAATAAAGTGTTTCTCGCCTTCCAGTCGGTAATTTTAATGAGCTGGCAGCAGCCAGCGTCATCTCAGAAGA
Organism: Nerophis lumbriciformis; assembly: GCF_033978685.3. Classification (NCBI taxonomy): domain Eukaryota; kingdom Metazoa; phylum Chordata; class Actinopteri; order Syngnathiformes; family Syngnathidae; genus Nerophis; species Nerophis lumbriciformis. The sequence goes on from NC_084569.2 coordinate 3,389,954, forward strand.
CCCTCGGGTGCCGTGAATGTCAATCAAGTGACGAAAGTGACGTCATAGTGAAGATTTATGATCGCTCATTTTTAGGACTATTTTTTTAATGCCTGGCTGGTGATCGACTGACACACCCTCCGAGATCGACCGGTAGATCGCGATCGACGTAATGAGCACCCCTGGGTTAGAGTGTCCGCCCTGAGATGGGTAGGTCGTGAGTTCAAACCCCGGCCGAGTCATACCAAAGATTATAAGAATGGGAGCCATTACCTCCCTGCTTGGCACTCAGCATCAAGGGTTGGGATTGGGGGTTAAATCACCAAAAATGATTCCCGGGCGCGGCACCGCTGCTGCTCACTGCTCCCCTCACCTCCCAGGGGGTGAACAAGGGGATGGGTCAAATGCAGAGGACACATTTCACCACACCTAGTGTGTGTGTGACAATCATTGGTACTTTAACTTAACTTTAATAATGTCTAAATATAGTTCTAAACATACCCCAGCTCATATATTACAATAAACAACTTTTATTTTGTCAAATAATAATTTTGCGGCCGTATGTGACGCACTCTGCTGCTACATTCATACAGTGTTTAGTGGCCAGCAGGCTCTCTATTACCTACTCGACGCCACATACAATGTAAAAGAATACATAGAGCGACCAAAAAAAAAAAAGTGCTACCATACCCTTTGCCAAAATCTTTATCAGCTTTGGACCAACAATCACGGCGAAATTATGACTTTTCCCCATATTTCTGCACAAAAACTCAGATATGGTAACACTCCATATAACAATAGAGAAAATGGAGTGATTTTTGGTCCAGAACATATTTAGCTTTATTCATTATTGACATATTTCTTGCCACTTTATGTTGTATATTTTTATGAGATTTCCAGTTCATTTTATCATTCATTATTACACCACAAATTTGATTTTGTTTACTCTTTAAATGTCTGCACAGTCTATTTATATTTGTGTTTGACTTTCTCCCATGCTGTTACCGAATAGCATTATTATAGATTCACTGAGATTCAAGGATAGTGTATTTTAATATACATCTCTTAAATTAGTTAATTTCTTCTGTTGTTTGTATTATCTTCTGTGTGTTCTGTCCTGGACAAAACGCAGACATTGTGTCATGTGTTTACTTCGCACAAGACTCTGTAGTTGGTGGCTCTCCTAGTGTTGACGGCGAACCTTCACTTCCCAGACCTTTTTCTGGGTTATTCACGCGGGTGGTACACCCCCGTGCTGCACAACATGGCATTTTTACACAACGGAAAAGCACCGCAAACATAGCATCAGCTCAAAGTTGGTAGCAAACATGGCGCTCTGTAGTCATGTGCGTGCCTTTTGACCAATCATTGAGGAGATCGCCTGAAACCAGGTTGGCCATACTCTCTCCATACACGGCTCCATCGAGTGGTACACCAAAGAATCACTTAATCAAATATTCAAACACAGTGTAACTGTTCAAACTTTGTGTAGTGTTTAGGGCTGCAGCTAACGATTATTTTTCTATCGATTAATCTATCGATTATTTTTTCCGATTAATCGGTTAATCTATAGATTATTTTTTCGATTAATCTATAGATTATTTTTCCTTTTACCGATTATTTTTTTAATTTAAAATGAAGATGAAAAAATAAATGTAGGCCAGTTTTTTCAAAAGGCATGGCTTTTATTTACAAAAAAAAAAGTATGGCCACTCAGTCAACATTGACAACAACATGACAAAATATTCTGTAACAATGTAAACATTTAAAACTTTTAACATTTAACACAATTAAAAGTAGCTTATTTGCTTTTTAATGTGCAAATATAAAAGTAAACATCCAGTGCAAATCTTAATATTCTGCAATAGTATAAGCATTTCAAAAGTAAAAGTATTGCTTATTTTGCTTTAAAATGTGCAAAAATAAAGATAAACATCCGATACAAAAAAGTGCAAAACAGAAATATTCTGTAACAGTGTAAACATTTCAACAAAAGTAAAAGTATTGCTTATTTGCTAAAATGTGCAAAAATAAAGATAAACATCCAATACAAAAAAGTGTACAGTGTAAACATTTCAACAAAAGTAAAAGTATTGCTTATTTTGCTTAATAACACAACAATGATAGTATGATTAAAGTGAAAGTTAATTGTTGGTTTGTACATAGTATATGTAACTGTTAATGTTGTAAAAGGTATTTGCACAACTAATTAACGTTAGCGTTTGTGACACGTCTTGTGCCGTGGGGTTCTTTCAGGACCGACAGACTGAACGCCAGACGGCTTTGCCAGGTTTACAATCTTTTAATTTTACACAAAGTCTTTTCTCTTCCAACTCTTTTCTCTTTCTTTCCTCGCTTTTCGGCTCCTCTTCCTCGCTCGCTCGTCGTCCTCTGTCTCTGGCTCTCCTCCTCTCTCGCTCCACGTCAGCTTCACTTTGCCTCCTTCCTGTCTCTCTTCCCTCTCTCTCTGCTGCTCCCCTTTTCTTCAGCGAGAGGAGATTGGATGATCGTGCCCAGGTGCGCGGATCGCGCACCTGGGCACGATTGCGGCGTCGCTCCCGGCGCGCCCCGCCTCGCCGCTCGCTCGCCGGCCCCGCCTCTCCACAGCGTTAAAGAGGAGCGCGTCTTTGTAAACACTGAACAGGCACGCCAAACGCGCCTCTCAGAGCGAAACGGTGCTTTAGTTTATGAATTTACAACGCAGATACAAATGACACATTCATGTTTTTGTGTAATGATGACAACGTATACTCACGCGGACGATTGACTAGTTGATGGTGATGGCAAGAACGCTGTCGGGGGTTTTCTTTTCAAATGTTCGTTCATAGCCGTTGTGCTGCTATGATAGGCCATTTCCACTCGACACAGTGTGCATACAACAACATTATTAGGCCGTTTATTGAAATACTCCCACACTTTTGACGACTTTTGGCGTGCTTTTTTCTCCTCGCTCGCATCTTCTGCTTTGCGCTCCGCCATGACAGTAGTGTGACGTACATATGCGACGCGTCGACGCACAAAAACGGCGTCGACGTATTTACGTAACCGATGACGTCGACGCGTCGTTTCAGCCTTAGTAGTGTTACAGTGGCCAACAATATTAAATATGCTTGTCAAATAAAACCTCCGCTTTGTTTTTAATGAATACCTAGGCCTACTATGCTAATGTATTTTCATGTTGGTCATTATGGTGGTACTTGGAGAGCCAAGTTTTTTTCTGAGGTGGTACTTGGTTAACAAAAAAAGTTTGAGAACCTCTGCTATAAATCTAAGCATGGATATACTTTAGAACAGAGGTCTTCAACTGGGGGTCTGCAGGGGGCTCATGACACTTTTGGTTGAAAGTACAATTAACATTGATCCAACACACTGTAGTGAACACATGAATAGCGGCAGAAGACGTCTTTCAGACACACTGTTTTATTCACCTTTCCTTCCAACGAGGAGGACACTCCCCTATCACTGTTGTGTCTGTCACAAGACTCGCTCAGGTTTCCTGTGATTGGCTGAGAGCCCATTATTAGCCAGTAGCCTTCTTATGTTTTAAGTGTTTGGATCAGGAAAAATGGATCGCTTTGTAACAACAACAAAAAAAACACAAGCATCTGACAGATAAGCATACCCTATCTCAGAAACCACAATTTAACAAGGTACTTTTAAGACCAGTTTAGTTTAAAACACAATTCCATACAAGATATATAGGCTAAGTAAGTGTTTTCTATCCACTGAAAATGAGTCAACACACAACCATTATTGTCTGAACAGCTGGCAACAGTCATAAGCTGCTGGTTTGTGCTCTAATCAGCAAATGACTCGGCAAGGCTCGGTTATTTATACTTTATTTAAATAATATTTGTTCAGTATCTAATAAATGTAAATGTATTATGTTTGCAGATGATACAAATGTATATTGTTCAGGAGAAGACTTGAAGGAAGTGTTGAGGATAATAGAGGTTGAGTTGATTCAGCTAAAAAAATGGTTTGCTTTAATAAGTTATCATTGAATGATAAGAAAACTACATTTATGGTGTTAAATGGTGCAAGGACAAATTGTGAAGCAAAATTAAATCAAGTGGAAATTGATAGAGTATATGAAACTAAGTTCTTGGGAATATTAATTGATCATAAATTATGTTGGAAACCGCAGATTGAATGTATAAAGGGAAAAATATCCAAATCCATTGCTATTCTTTATAAAGTAAGACACATGCTGAATAAGAAATGTCTGCATATGTTATATTATTCTTTTATTTTTCCATATTTAACATATTGTGTTGAAGTTTGGGGAAATATTTATAGAACAAACACAGACCCAATAATTAACGTTCAAAAAAGGGTCATTAGAATAATACACAAAGTGTGCTACTATGAACATACCAATCCATTATTTATAAGTTCTAATGTGTTCAAATGTTCACATATTGTGTTTTTAAAAGCAAATGGAAATGATGTTTGGAGTAAAGAACTGCAGCCTTCCAGCTTGTATTCTTAGGTTATTTAAATTAAGAGGAGAAAACTATCATTTACCGGGGATATTGATTTTTGAAATAGGTAGAGTAAGAAGGAATATAAAATACAAATGTATTTCAGTTTTAGGAGCTCAGCGATGAGTTGAAGACATGTAGTTCTTTGTTAAGGTTTAAGAAAACCTTGAAAGGTGAAATAATTGAAAATGATAAAATATAGTAACAATTACTTTCATCCCATTGATTTTTTTTTAACATTGATGTTCCAGGTAATCTTATTTTCAGTGAATGTATAGGATCAGAGGTGGGTAGTAACGCGCTATATTTACTCCGTTACATCTACTTGAGTAACTTTTGGGATAAATTGTACTTCTAAGAGTAGTTTTAATGCAACATACTTTTACTTTTACTTGAGTATATTTATAGAGAAGAAACGCTACTTTTACTCCGCTACTTTATCTACATTCAGCTCGCTACTCGCTACTCATTTTTATCGATCTGTTAATGCACGCTTTATTGTTTTGGTCTGTCAGACAGACCTTCATAGTGCCTGCGTTTCAACAAATACAGTCACTGGTGACGTTCACTACGTTCCACCAATCAGATGCAGTCACTGGTGACGTTGGACCAATCAAACAGAGCCAGGGGTCACATGACCTGACTTAAACAAGTTGAAAAACGTATTCGGGTGTTACCATTTAGTGGTCAATCGTACAGAATATGTACTGTACTGTGCAATCTACTAATAAAAGTTTCAATCAATCAATCAATCAAAAGCGTGAAGGAATAAAGACCCTTTTTTATTTCAACCGTACATCCCATCAAAAGCCTAAAGACTGACTGCACAGTTCCTGTCTTCACAATAAAAGTGCCGCTCCATCGCGCCTGCGCTTTCAAAACAAGAGTCTCCGAAAGCCAGCGCAAACAAGCTAGCAAGCGACGGAGTTTGCCGCCAATGTATTTCTTGTAAAGTGTATAAAAACGAATATGGAAGCTGGACAAATAAGAAGCCAAAAACCAACCACGTTCATGTGGTATTAGACAGAAAGGAGGAATTTTTTTTCTCCTCCATTTGAAAACGTGGACGTTATCATCACTACTGTCTGATTACAATCAATGCAAGTCATCAGAATCAGGTAATACACCAACTTATATTCTTGTCTTCATGAAAGAAAGGAATCTATATGTGTTAAACATGCATGTATATTCATTAAAACACCTTTAACATGTAAACAAAAACGGCAAAATAAATAAATATAAATTATATACTGTATACATCAATGTATGTATATATATATATGTGTGTATATATATATATATATATATATATATATATATATATATATATATATATGTGTGTGTGTGTGTGTGTGTGTGTGTGTGTGTGTGTGTGTGTGTGTGTGTGTGTGTGTGTGTATATGTTACTCATCAGTTACTCAGTACTTGAGTAGTTTTTTCACAACATACTTTTTCTTTTACTCAAGTAAATATTTGGGTGACTACTCCTTACTTTTACTTGAGTAATAAATCTCTAAAGTAACAGTACTCTTACTTGAGTACAATTTCTGGCTACTCTACCCACCTCTGTATAGGATAGGCCTTGACTTCAGCCTATTCCCTTTTCGGTCATTCTTTTTCTTTTCTTTTTGTGTTTAAATGTGTGTGATTGTTAAATATGTCTAATCTGTACTGTTAAACTGATCACACAGAATGGTTGATGGTTGATTATATGACCGAAATAAACTTATTTCATTCAATCTTATTTCATTCATTCAATGAACTACAAAAAGTTCCTCAGCCTTTTAATTTCTTAGTGTGACTTGAACTCCTGAAATCTTATAATTCGCACTATATTTTAATTTGAGATGCACCTCTATACTGTCACCGACTACATTGAATTGTATCCAGTTTACTTTCCATACTCTTTACAGTACACTGTAGTAATCACACACTAGGTTTTAATTATTGAGGGATTTATACTGATCGATTGTTTTCTCTTTTAGTTGTGCCACTAATCATCAGGTCCCTGACCTATGACGAGAAGAGGGGAGCATGCAGCATTGGCTCCAATGTCCGTGACGCAGCTTGCTACGTGTGCTGGTCCTTTGCCAGGGCGTACGATCCTAAAGAGCTCAAGCCGTTTGTCAATCAAATTGCCAGGTAAGGTACTTCCAGAAGCACAAGCTAAGATAAAAAAAGACCAAATCAAATCTTACGCCTTAGGAGTGTAAATGTACGGTAGTTGACATGAAGACACATTTAATTGATACTTGGTTAGCAGCTCATCGTGTCTCGGCCGTGCAGCACTGACAATTAGGTGTAATCTGTAACTGGCACGGAGCTGAGTTGCAAAATGACGCCACACTGTTGCGTCAGTCTTTTTCTCAGGAGTGACTCGACGGCAATGCGTGTACCGACCTGCGGCCTGTGACTGTGCAGACCAGCTCTGCAGTGTCGGTTAGATCCCCTAGCGTCGCGACGTTGACACCCTTCTTTGCCCTCGCCTACTGGATCGCCAGGTTTCGCCTGTTGCTGTAGGTTTCGGTCACTGCTTGGCAGCGGGGACTTTGGCAAGCTGGTTCCTGCGCCATTCAGCCTGATGACATTTGAAAAAGGACGCGGAACTGTGGGAACTGTGTCTCACAGACTGTCTTTATGCATTAATACTTGTTTAGGCACAACGTCATACTTGCCAACCCTCCTGAATTTTCCGGGAGACTCCCGAAATTCAGCGCCTCTCCCGAAAACCTCCCGGGACAAATATTCTCCCGAAAATCTCCCGATTTTCAGCCGGAGCTGGAGGCCACGCCCCCTCCAGCTCCATGCAGACCTGAGTGAGGACAGCCTTTTTTCAGGGGTGACAAGAAATAAATCATCCAGACTAGAGATAAATTGTATTATTATGTTTATCTTACCTACAAATAAATATATTTATTAATAAAAACAAAACAAAAAAAACTAAATACATTTTTACTATATTTTGCTAAAAACATCAAAATTAATTGTATTTTTTCTGACTCCTTATTACATCCAGGCATTAGAATTATACATTAAAATAAACATATTTGAAATAATCAATTTTAAATTATCATAATAATTCATTTAAAATGACCATATTTAATTATTAAAATAATTGCTTGTTTATCAACAACTTTAGCATTTTATTCATTATTACATTTTGAAGCTCTCAGAAGCCAAGTTATGTTATATTCCTTAATATTTATTTATGCAAGTTTGAAGTATCAATTATCTAAACACAGTTTTGTTTGCATATTTTCAGGATGTATATATATATATATATATACGGGTGGTTAAAATCAGGCACTTTGAAGCTTTTTTTAGGGATATTGCGTGATGGGTAAAATTTTGAAAAGAACTTCGAAAAAAATATAAAAAGCCACTGGGAACTGATTTTTAATGGTTTTAACAATTCTGAAATTGTGATAATGCTCCCTTTTAAACATGACACATAATGTCTGTAACTTTACTAGCTCCTGTAATTTCAATAAACCCGAATTAATAAATAATATGTTAGTGTGTTCTAAGTAATCTACTTTATGAATAATGCGCGATCGCCGCACCTGGTCACAATTGCGGCGTCGCTCTCGGCGCGTACAGTCTCGCCGCTTGCTCGCCGTCCACGCCTCCTTGCCACCATCTTGGAGCGGGCGCCGTCGGTCCGCCGGCCCCCCCTTCCCACAGTTACCGGTACTTAATTCATAAAAAAAATAATACAAAATAAAAAAAAAAATATTATGCAAATGTAAATGTATTAAGTTATAAACATTCATTCACTTTCTTCTTTCTTTCATGGATCTAAACTTTACAGCTGACGGTAGTTTTTTCTACGTTTGTATTTAATAAGTTGTAGTTGTATTTATTTCAGTATAAAAGTGTAAAAAGTGTTTTGCTTCGGTCATGAAATTATGATAATCGTGTGCCAAGACAAACACTTATAGCGCATTTTTTTTGTTATGTTTTTATTTAGTTTATTTGTTTGTTTTCTGCCCTTTTTGTCAAAGAAAACTGTTTTTTATGGCAAACACACAAAATCTTCCACCAAAAATAATTTTCAAAGTGGAATATTTGATGTGAAGTAATCGGAGCCTTGGATAGGTCAATAATTCATAAAAAACATTGATTTTGATGCACCTAGGGATAAGTTGATTGGCAACACTAAATTGGCCCTAGTGTGTGGATGTGAGTGTGAATGTTGTCTGTCTATCTGTGTTGGCCCTGTGATGAGGTGGCGACTTGTCCAGGGTGTACCCCGCCTTCCGCCCGATTGTAGCTGAGATAGGCTCCAGCGCCCCCCGCGACCCCAAAGGGAATAAGCGGTAGAAAATGGATGGATATATATATATACAAAAATAAATAAATAAATATATATATATATATATATGTATATATATATATATGTATATGAAACACTTGGTGAATTCTAGCTGTCAATATACTCCTCCCCTCTTAACCACGCCCTCAACCACGCCCTGCCCCACCCCCGACCACGCCCCCACCCCCCACCTCCCACCTCCCGAAATCGGAGGTCTCAAGGTTGGCAAGTATGCACAACGTACAAACAAAAAAGTTATCTGGAGTGCAATCGTGACAGTTTTAAGGCGAGGGCAGTCCAGCTCCAGGCCTGAAAATGACCGTTACACAGAACATCAATTTCCACACCAGTGGACCCGGACATCTTATACGTAATAGAAATGCGTAGGGGGGGGTGTATGGTGTGTGGTCATTAAATATGTATTCTGATATATGTTCTTCACAGAAAATGAGCCAAAGTCAGTGAGTCTCAGTTTGAAAAGTGAATTAATTGTATCATTTTTCTTTTAATAAAAAGTGAAAACGGGTCCCACAGACCCGAACACCACACAAGGGTAGTATTAGAACTGTTTCAGTGCCTAATGGTCCCGGAACCGCTACAATTTTTTAATTAAAAAAAACATACGCTTTTTTTGGGGAAAACAATGTCTTTTCATTTTTATGGAATTTTATGGAATTCAAGTTGAACAGAAGAATGTATGGCGTCACATTAGTGCCAAAAATCCGAGCACATAAAAACTGTTATCGCGCGCTCATTCTCCACTTCACTTTCTGCGCGCTCTCTGTGTACTCCTGGCATCTCTCCTCGCGCTGTCATGTTTCTTTTTGGCACTTTGGGGGCGGGTATGCTTAGACGGCCCCTCCTTTCTGATTGGCTGTGAGCATTTTTCATATGACCAATCATTCTCCAGCGTAGCAACGTTGTAGCCATCTTACCTCGGACATCTAGCCTCAATCATTACATTGATGTCAATGGTACATGTACTAATTAAATTACCATAACTTACTCGATTTTCCACCAATTTACAAACGGTTTGCCTTGTTACAAATCTTATTACATGTAGATATGACATAGGATGCTGTACCTGTTGAAATTACCTCTTTCGCTTTAAAAAAAAAAAAGACTTAATTGTGCAACATAGTTGTGTAGGGTCAGTGTTAGTCAGTTCTCTGATTATTTTAAACTGTTTCAGAATACATTATTGAAAGCTATTTTTAACATTTTAAAATGTATGTTATTGCTGGTGGACCAGTTCTGGCTGAAAGATGTGATTATGGTGTTTGTTGTCTTATTATTTATTTGGCTCACATTTTGTATTACCCTGTATTGTGTTTATGTGGTATGAAATAACCTTCATCAGCGCGCGACATGTTTTTATCCACTTCTTCCTCCGTAAATCTTGATAGATATTGACGATGACCCGCCCTGCTATACTTCTGATTGGCTCTGAGCATTTTTCAGCATTTTTCGCCTGACCAATCAGAAAGAAGGGGCCGTCTAAGCATACCCGCCCCCAAAGTGCCAAAAAGAAACATGACAGCGCAAGGAGAGATGCCAGGAGTACACAGAGAGCACGCAGAAAGGCGTCGCGCACGCGCAGAAAGGCACCGCGCGCGCGCAAAAAGGCACCGCGCGCGCACAGAAAGGCACCGCGCGCGCGCAAAAGGGTGTCGCGCGCGCGCACGAAGTGGAGAATCAGCGCACGATAACAGTTTTTATGCGCTCGGATTTTTGGCACTAATGTGACGCCATAAGAATGGTCATTTAAATACTTCAAAAGTAAGAAATAAAATCCACAACAAATATTCATAATTATAAAACCAACAATAGAGTACACACAGAAATGACTTGCTTGTGTTAATGTTGATGCTTAGAATTCCCGGGATCGTTAAAGCACCTTGCTCGCCGTGATGATTGGTGCATAATAAGGAGGTGCTGCGTTGCTGTAGCAGGGTTTTACTGTACCTTCTTAGGACCGCTGTTGGTGTTAAAAAGAGCCTCAGACCCTGTGTGCCAACCATACTTACACGATGTCACTTGTTCAATATCACCATCAATCACTTGAATCTGCATTCATTTAGCGTTGGCGCCAAAAGGAGGTTTCTCCTACTTTTTTCTGTCTGCTGGTTAATCCTGCTAAGAAACGTCAATCCATGTCATACCGTATCATAGTCATAACAAACATACTGTTCATTTAAAACCTCTGTCACATGGAGCATCAGTATCTTTGTAAAGACAGACTCGATGTTATTAATTCATATTAAATTGTCCCTAATGAAACCATTTAGCTGGTTTGGTGCATTTGCAAACGGCTAAAATGATGTACAAATCAAACTATAACCTGCTACCCAATAATGTACAATAATTATTATCAACAAAAGAGGAGGAGTATAATCTGAGCGAAAACTCTTAACTGAAAACATTTGCATGCACGTACAAAACTGGGGTTAGATGATGGAATGGATTAAGCAAAGAAGTCAAAAAATGTGCTAATATGATCACCTTTAAGAGGCTATTTGAACTACAAGTGTTGACAAAGTACAAAAAGAAGAATTGTGACATTAATTGAACTATTGAAAAACAAGATATGTTATTGTTATCTCAATAAGTGAAACATAACGGTTTTAACTATTCAGAACACTCATATTTAGAATTATTAGATATAAATGATGTTAGAAATTGAGAACAAGAACTAATGTGTTTGTTAGTAATTGTGATTAAGTGGAAAAGAGGGTAGGATTAAATAAGCTTTGCTTCTTCCTTGAAGAAGCAAAGCTTGTGAATTCTCAGAAAAACAAGAAGTCAACAGACTGCTGTGACTTGGACTTTTCTCTGATCAAAGAAATTGTTGATTTTATAGCTGTTCCCTTCACTTATATATGTAATATTTCTTTTATAAAAGGAGTTTTCCCAAAGAATATGAAAACGGCAAAAGTTATTCCCATCTTCAAAAGTGGAGATAAGCATCAGTTCACCAACTATAGGCCTATTTCTCTACTCTCACAATTTTCAAAAGTCCTTGAAAAATTATTTGTGTCAAGATTAGACAGTTTTATTGATAAGCATCACTTGCTAAGTGAACACCAATACGGTTTTCGACCAAACAGGTCCACTTCCATGGCAGTGATGGAACTAGTTGAGGAGGTAACCACTGCAATTGATAAGAGGGAGTTTGTTGTTGGCGTTTTTATTGACCTGAGCAAGGCCTTTGACACCATCCATCACACATTACTTTTAAACAAAATGCAGAGGTATGGTTTTAGAGGTCTTGCTCATGATTGCTTGAAAAGTTATCTTGGTGGTGGAGAACAGTATGTGCATATGAACAATGTAGATTCAGATAAAAAGATTATAACACACGGAGTACCCCAAGGTTCTGTACTGGGACCAAAATTGTTTTTATTGTATATTAATGATATCTGCAAAATCTTTAAAAAACTCAATTGTATTCTCTTTGCTGACGATACAAAGTCTGTACTGTTCTGGGCAAGACCTTGGCCAACTCTTAGAGACTGTAGAGAGCGAACTCCACATACTAAAGCAATGGTTTGATGCCAATAAACTGTCAATCAACCTAAATAAATCAAAATATATAATTTTTGGAAATAGGAAAAATAACATACAGTGTCATATAAGAATTGATGATATGGAGATAGAAAGGGTGTATTCAACAACATTTTTGGGAATCTATATAGATGATAAATTAAATTGGAAACTGTACATAAATATACTTAAGACAAAAATGGCTAAAAATATTGCTATGTTACATAAAATCAAAAACTCCGTAAATCAAAAGGCTCTTAATATGTTATATAATTCTTTCGCACTCCCTTATCTTAATTATTGTGTTGAAATCTGGGGTAACAATTACAAAACAAACATCAACTCTATATTCTTACTTCAAAAGAAAGCGATTAGAATTGTAAATTATGCAGATTATCATGACCATACCAATGCTCTGTTTATTAAATTAAAAACATTAAAACTGCATGATCTTGTTGACCTCAACATTGCTATTGTGACGTACAAAGCTCATAACCACATGCTGCCTCGGTGTCTACAGGAGAGGTTCAAACCCAGAGAGAATCCCTATGACCTCAGAGGTTCAGCTGTCTTCCAGAAAGCTAAGATAAGAAGGAGCTTAAAAAGTAGATGTGTTTGTGTCAGGGGGGTTCAACTGTGGAACAGCTTGGATGATTCCTTCAAATGTTCCAGGTCCATTCACACATTTAAAAAACACTTTAAGACCAATGTCTTGGAAAAATATATCACTCTTGAATCAACACAGTAGTTAATACTATGATCAATGTTAATTAAAATACTAAATGTGGGATATAAATAATAATGGAAGTATAATTGTTTGTATATAGTATATAAATTGGTACAAAGGTTTAACACGCGTATAAGGATATTTCACATGCCTTTACTGTGTATATAATTGAACAGTGTTCATATTGTGTATAATGCAGCGTTTCTCAAAGTGTGGGGCGCGCCCCACTGGTGGGGAATAGAGACATGACAGGTGGGGCGCGAGGAACGGGAGGAAATTTCACTTTAATTTTTTTTTTTATTATTATATTCTTAGATTATTTTTTTTACTATGCTTTCATTTTCTATACACACTGTAAATCACTTTGTGATTCTGTCTGTGGAATCCGCTATATAAATAAATGGAAATTACCGGTACTTATTTTTACTGTAGGCTTTATATTTCTCGGTACGAGCGAAAGTTTGACAGACATAGCAACAGTAACTAAGGGGGGCGGGGCTAAGCGGAATAAACTTTCGCGCGGATGGGTAGCAGGCTAATGTGTGGACCACAATTACACAAATATATACATTTGTGACTCGCACCTCAAAGTTCGTCGAGCCAGAGCCAGCGCCTGCAGAGAAACAAAAATGTGACGGGCACACACTGTGTCATTCACCGGGAAGCACTCGCGTCAAGGCAGCTCGATCAGCCCCGAACTCAATGAGGTTTTAACAGATGTTGTGAGCGCGGTAAATTTGATCAAAACACGACCACTGAAAGTGCGACTGTTCTCTGCACTGTGTGAGGAAATGGGAGCTGATCATACAGCCGTGCTGTTTCACAGTGAAGCAAGGTGGCTCTCCCGGGGCAAAGTGCTGTCACTTGCCCTGTCTTGCCAAATGCATAGCTCCTCCTTTTTTTTTTTTTTGCAAAGATTGCAAAGTGGCACTTTTATATTATTTATTATTGAACTTGATGCAAGTTATTTGATTTATTATTGAACTTGATGCAAGTTATAACACTTTTTTGATTTATTATTGAACTTGATGCAAGTTATTTGATTCATTATTGAACTTGATGCAAGTTATAACACTTTTGTTTTATTTATTATTGAACTTGATGCAAGTTATAACACTTTTTTTGATTTATTATTGAACTTGATGCAAGTTATTTGATTTATTATTGAACTTGATGCAAGTTATAACACTTTTATTTGATTTATTATTGAACTTGATGCAAGTTATTTGATTCATTATTGAACTTGATGCAAGTTATAACACTTGTTTTATTTATTATTGAACTTGATGCAAGTTATTACACTTTTTTTGATTTATTATTGAACTTGATGCAAGTTATTTGATTCATTATTGAACTTGATGCAAGTTATAACACTTTTGTTTTATTTATTATTGAACTTGATGCAAGTTATTTGATTTATTATTGAACTTGATGCAAGTTATAACACTTTTATTTGATTTATTATTGAACTTGATGCAAGTTATAACACTTTTTTTGATTTATTATTGAACTTGATGCAAGTTATTTGATTCATTATTGAACTTGATGCAAGTTATAACACTTTTGTTTTATTTATTATTGAACTTGATGCAAGTTATTACACTTTTTTTGATTTATTATTGAACTTGATGCAAGTTATTTGATTCATTATTGAACTTGATGCAAGTTATAACACTTTTGTTTTATTTATTATTGAACTTGATGCAAGTTTTAACACTTTTTTTGATTTATTATTGAACTTGATGCAAGTTATTTGATTTATTATTGAACTTGATGCAAGTTATAACACTTTTATTTGATTTATTATTGAACTTGATGCAAGTTATAACACTTTTTTTGATTTATTATTGAACTTGATGCAAGTTATAACACTTTTATTTGATTTATTATTGAACTTGATGCAAGTTATAACACTTTTTTTGATTTATTATTGAACGTGATGCAAGTTATAACACTTTTTTTGATTTATTATTGAACTTGATGCAAGTTATAACACTTTTGTTTTATTTATTATTGAACTTGATGGAAGTTATTTTATTTATTATTGAACTTGATGCAAGTTATACCACAGCTGCACAGTTATTTTATTTATTATTGAACTTGATGTTATTTTATGTTATTGAGTTTGAATGTATACAACTTGATGTTCAATAAATTTGAAAATGTTAAAGCTTGGCATTAGCGCTCTGTTGGGGCGATGGGGGCAGGTGGGGCTTGAAAACTCCCCCTTGTCCAAAGTGGGGGATGAAAAAAAAAGTTTGAGAACCACTGGTATAATGTGTATTTATAATATGTTGTACAAAAGACATTTCATAATTTTCGGAAGTTCATCTTGTATTTGACATTGTTTATAGGGTTAGGCGCTATAAGTGTTCAACTTCAGCCTAAACCCTTTCGGTCTGCAACATTTTCATTTTCAGTCTATGAATGTACAACTGTTTGTTTATTTTGTTGACCATTGACCGAAGAATAATAAACTAAAAATTCCTACTCCTTTCGGGCTCGATTTAAAGAGAAATGGAATATATTTGATGTATGTTCGAAATAAACTTCTACCAACCAACCAAATGAAGTGTCTAATGTATATGTGCTTTTCCACAGCTCTTTGCAGATCACCACCGTGTTTGATCGAGATGTCAGCTGCCGCAGAGCTGCCTCTGTACGTATTTGGCATTCGCATCAGTTATCATAACATATCAGTTGACTTGTGACAGAATTTGTTCTTGTCTCACTTTGTCTCAGGCCGCTTTCCAGGAGAACGTCGGCAGACAGGTCTGTGATTACACGATCGTACCACACTGCTTCATATTACACCTTCGCCGTGATTTCTTTTTAAGCTCATTTGCTGTCAAAATAGTGTCGAGGTCTTCATGATACAACTTGTAGTGCTCATGAAAACGTTTGAAGCTGGAATAGCCTTCCAGTACAGCTTCAGGGCAGCAGCGAACTACAGTTCCTAACTGTCACTGAGCTCTAAATCACTCTTCAAGTGTGTGGCCACGTTCCTTTGTGCTGAATTGGCGTGTTTGTCTGTCAATCAATAGGGGACATTTCCACATGGCATTGACATTGCAACTGCAGCCGACTACCATGCAGTGGGAAATCGCAACAACTGCTATCTGAAGACCAGGTAGGAAAATACATGCAGTAATACCAATATTCACCATGAATTGATTAACGTGGACCCCTACTTAAACAAGTTGAAAAACTTATTGGGGTGTTACCATTTACACAGGCCTCTTAGTAGGAGACAAAGAATGACATTCTGATTGACACATTTTACATATACACTGTAACTCTGCACTTGTCCAATGTCAGTGACGTGCGGTGAGGTTGATGGCTGGTGAGGCACTGACTTCATCACAGTCAGATTTACAAACATATGAACCCTACAGAGTATCTTATTCACCATTTGATTGGCAGCAGTTAACGGGTTATGTTTAAAAGCTCATACCAGCATTCTTCCCTGCTTGGCACTCAGCATCAAGGCTTGGAATTGGGGGTTAAATCACCAAAAATTATTCCCGGGCGCGGCGCCGCTGCTGCCCACTGCTCCCCTCACCTCCCAGGGGGTGAACAAGGGGATGGGTCAAATGCAAAGGACAAATTTCACCACACCTAGTGTGTGTGTGACAATCATTGGTACTTTAACTTAACTTTAACTTTACACATACAAACTTTAGCACACAAA
This sequence comes from Nerophis lumbriciformis, assembly GCF_033978685.3. NCBI lineage: Eukaryota > Metazoa > Chordata > Actinopteri > Syngnathiformes > Syngnathidae > Nerophis > Nerophis lumbriciformis. The sequence goes on from NC_084569.2 coordinate 3,406,693, forward strand.
AAAGCACATTTAATAAAAAAACGTTATTATGGTCTTACCTTTACTTAGAAATGCGCCGCTGTTGTGCTGGATTAATGAACCCCCTGATGGGAGTGTTATATCAACTAAAGCCCTCACTTCAACTTTCCACGTGCAAGATTGAATCTATTTAAAAAAGTGTAACCAAGGGTTTATAAATGTGGCCTATACTGCCTCACCTGCCATCATGGAAAGAAAAAAAATTTAAAAAGACAAAAATATATATTAAATTGTTAAATGTATCCAGTGATTATACTATAAAGTTATTTTCCATTTAACTTCACCAGTTTTAGATTATTTTTATTCAAAATCGCTGAATTTTCACATTTGCCGTTCAAACACTGAGAAGAGACGGTGCGGTGAACAGCAGCCAGTTGAGGCACGTCACTCAGTGCCGCAACATGGATTGCGCAATGACTCGGCTAACTGCTGGCCTGCTGTGCAGTGAGACTGTATTGCTATATGAATTATATTATACATTTCCATAGTTTAGTTAGCTGAGGTATATAATGTACAGTGTATTTTGTCAACAACTGTATGTGTGTAAAGTATTTCTTGTGCTGAGCGATCATAAAACGGCTGCAAAAGACGCACTGACTGAGGCTCGACTTCTGCACCCCCGCCGTAGAATTGTTATATCAACTAAAGCCCACACTTAAACTTTCCACGTGCAAGATTGAATCTATTTTAAAAAATTATTTCATAAGAAGCCAAAAAGTGCAAAAACAATAATGTTCGTGTTGGAGGAGTTGTGAATGACTGCAGGGACACAACATTAGATACACCTGCAGACTGCAGGTGTACCTAATTCACAACTCCTCCAACACGTACATTATTGTTTTTGCACTTTTTGACTTCTTATTAAATAACTTTTGTAACCTATTTTCATGGGCTTTCCTCTTTGTGATGTTAAGTTCCTGTTATGCGCTGTTATACAGTATATGCCTTGAGCTCTTATTTTGACGGCGCTAAGAGCGGAAGTGATGTCACGTTGCGGAGGTTTTTGAAAGAATGTAAATAAAGTGGTCCTCGTGTAAACTGGAGCCTCCGTGTTTGTTATTTTGTAGTTTCATACAGTATAGGCCACATTTATAAACCCTCGGTTACACTTTTTTAAATAGATTCAATCTTGCACGTGGAAAGTTGAAGTGAGGGCTTTAGTTGCGGCGCATGGACGTAATTTCTAAGTAAAGGTAAGACCATAATAACATTTTTTTTATTAAATGTGCTTTTTTGTGTGCTACAGTTTGTATGTGTAAAGTTAAAGTTAAGTTAAAGTAGCAATGATTGTCACACACACACTAGGTGTAATGAAATTTGTCCTCTGCATTTGACCCATCCCCTTGATCACCCCCTGGGAGGTGAGGGGAGCAGTGGGCAGCAGCGGCGCCGCGCCTGGGAATCATTTTTGGTGATTTAACCCCCAATTCCAAGCCTTGATGCTGAGTGCCAAGCAGGGAAGAATGCTGGTATGAGCTTTTAAACATAACCCGTTAACTGCTGCCAATCAAATGGTGAATAAGATACTCTTTAGGGTTCATATGTTTGTAAATCTGACTGTGATGAAGTCAGTGCCTCACCAGCCATCAACCTCACCGCACGTCACTGGTATTGTTGCATTTGAACAACTTAATTGTTGATAATAGAGGTAAATTATTGGTATTGTTCATTATCAATAGCGCTATTTTTATTAATATTTGTATTTTTGTAGTGTAATAATGCTCATTGTCATTTCTGTGTTATTATTTATTTCGCTAACTGCTGCTTTGCTCTCACTTTTACCATCATATTTGTACTTATCGTATTTGCTGATGTTGCTCTATTGTTGTTGTTGTTGTTGTGTTTGCTGTTGTTGTTGTTGTCTCTCTGTCTAATCCCCCTCTTGTCCCCACAATTTCCCCCTCTGTCTTCCTTTTTTTCCTCTTTCCATCCCCTCCTGCTCTGGCCCGGCTGCACCAAATGATAATATAAATACATTTAATAAAGTCATATACAAATAAGGCAACAAGAGAAGTATCCTACACTTCTCTTTTGTAAAGTAAATGTGAACAGCCGATATGGGCATCTACATCTACTATATGATTTGCCTAAGAAAAAAAAAAAAGTGAGATAGATTTTTCTTATGTTGGTGTTCATAAACAGTCTCCAGAGACACATATTACTGTACATTATTAAAAAGTCAGTCTTGCATTATTAAGTCCTACCACCATCACATTTTTAAAACAATAATCCAATTCCAGTGTTTTAATGCTCAGTTTCTTGTTTTTTTGTTTCTTTTTTCAGTGTTTACATTTCCAGTTTTCCAGAGTACACCAATGCAATGATTGACCACTTGGTCGCAATGAAGATCAACCACTGGGACAGGTAAGTACTTCTATACCAGTGGTTCTTAACCTGGGTTCGATCGGGCTTAGGGGTTCGGCGGAGGTCAAAACACACCCGACTCATGGTGTAAATACAAACTTCTCCCTATCAGTGTATTACGGATACGGCAACAGCAGAAGTCAGACTGATTTCCATCCATCCATTTTCTACCGCTTATTCCCAGACTGATTTGCAGGTGTGTCATTTGTTGTGAGTTTATGCACTGTGTTGGTTTTGTTCTTTGAACAAGGTGATGTTCATGCACGCTTCATTTTGTGCACCAGTAAAAAAAACATGGTAACACTTTAGTATGGGGAACTTATTCACCATTAATTAGTTTCTTATTAACATGCAAATTAGTAACATATTGGCTCTTAACTAGTCATTTTTAAGTACTTATTAATGCCTTATTCGGCATGGCCTTGTTATAACCCTAACCCTCTAACCCTGACCCTAACCCTCTAACCCTAACCCTAACCCAGGGGTCGGCAACCTTTACCAGTCAAAGAGCCATTTTGACCAGTTTCACAAATTATAGAAAACAATGGGAGCCGCAAAAATGTTTGAAATTTTAAATGAAATAACACTGCATACAAAGTCTTTTTTTTGCTTTGTGCTATGTATAAACCAGGGGTCTCAGACACGCTGCCCACACCTTTTTATGGAATTTTTAAGCTGGTGCGGCACGCGGGTTTTAAATGAATAGCGCTTGTCAGCGTCATGCGTGCCGTGATGGTACATATAGCGCCCACTACAACCAGCGTGCCTGATCAACCACATGTTCAATGTAGCTTCCGCTTGCTCACGTAGGAGACAGCAAGGCATAGTTGGTCAACAACCACACAGATTACACTGACGGTGGCGGTATAAAAAAAACAACTTTAACACTCTTACTAATAATGCGCCACACTGTGAACCCACACCAAACAAGAATGACAAACACATTTCGGGAGAACATCTGCACCGTAACACAACATAAACACAACAGGACAAATACCCAGAATCCCATGCAGCCCTAACTCTTCCGGGATACATTATACACCCCAGCTACCAAACCCTGCCCACCTCAACCGACACACAGAGAGAGGGGGGGGGGGGGGGGGTTGATGTGTGAGGGAGCAGGCTTAGGGTGGGGGCGGGGTTTGGTGGTAGCAGGGGTGTATAATGTAGCCCAAAAGAGTCAGGGCTGCATCGGATTCTGGGTGTTTGTTCTGTTGTGTTTATGTTGTGTTAAGGTGCAGATGTTCTCCCGAAATGTGTTTGTCATTCTTGTTTGGTTTTGGTTCAAAGTGTGGCGCATTATTAGTAAGATTGTTAAAGTTGTTTTATATGGTCACCGTCAGTGTAACCTGTGTGGCTGTTGACCAAGTATGCCTTGCTGTCACGTACGTGTGCAAGCAGAAGATGTATATTGTATAACAAGTGTTGGGTTGGCACGCTGTTAATACAGATTGTAGAGGGCGCCAAATGTTGTACCATCATGGCACGCCCTTATTATAGCTGTAAGGGTGAAAATCGGTGAATATTAATCCCGGGAGTTTTCTGCGAGAGGCACTGAAATCCGGAAGTCTCACGGGAAAATTGGGGGGTTCAGCAAGTAAGCTGCTGAGCCGCATCAGAGTGATCAAAGAGCAGCATGCGGCTCCGGAGCTGCGGGTTGCCGACCCCTGCCCTAACCAAATAACTCTAAATTAAGTCTTTGTTACTTACAATATGTTCCCCTAGTGTCCAAAAAACTCTAAATTAAGTCTTTGTTACCGTATTTTTCGGAGTATAAGTCACACCGGAGTATAAGTTGCACCTGCCGAAAATGCATAATAAAGAAGGAAAAAAAAATATATAAGTCGCACTGGAGCCTGGCCAAACTATGAAAAAAACTGCGACTTATAGTCCGAAAAATACGGTACTTAGAATATGTTCCCCATACCAGAGGTGGGTAGAGTAGCCAGAAATTGTACTCAAGTAAGAGTACTGTTACTTTAGAGATTTATTACTCAAGTAAAAGTAAGGAGTAGTCACCCAAATATTTACTTGAGTAAAAGTAAAAAGTATGTTGTGAAAAAACTACTCAAGTACTGAGTAACTGATGAGTAACATACACACACATATCATATATATATATATATATATATATATATATATATATATATATATATATATATATATATATACACACATATATATATATACACACACATATATATATATATATATATATATATATATATATACACACATTTATATATATATACATATATATATATATATATATATATATATATATATATATATATATATATATATATGTACATACATATATATATATATATATATATACACATATATATATATATACAGTATATAATTTATATTTATTTATTTTGCCGTTTTTGTTTACATGTTAAAGGTGTTTTAATGAATATACATGCATGTTTAACACATATAGATTCCTTTCTTTCATGAAGACAAGAATATAAGTTGGTGTATTACCTGATTCTGATGACTTGCATTGATAGGAATTAGACAGTAGTGATGATAACGTCCACGTTTTCAAATGCAGGAGAAAAAAAGTTCCTCCTTTCTGTCTAATACCACATGAAAGTGGTTGGTTTTTGGTATCTTATTTGTCCAGCTTCCATATTCGTTTTCACACACTTTACAAGAAATACATTGGCGGCAAATTCCGTAGCTTGCTAGCTTGTTTGCGCTGGCTTTCGGAGACTCTTATTTTGAAAGCGCAGGCGCGATGGAGCGGCACTTTTATTGTGAAGACAGGAACTGTGCAGTCAGTCTTTAGGCTTGTGACGGGATGTACGTTTGAAATAAAAAAGTGTCTTTTTTCCTTCACACTTTTGATTGATTGATTGAAACTTTTATTAGTAGATTGCACAGTACAGTACATATTCCGTACAATTGACCACTAAATGGTAACACCCCAATAAGTTTTTCAACTTGTTTAAGTCAGGTCATGTGACCGCCTGGCTCTGTTTGATTGGTCCAACGTCACCAGTGACTGCATCTGATTGGTGGAACGGAGTGAACGTCACCAGTGACTGTATTTGTTGAAACGCAGGCACTTTGAAGGTCTGTCTGACAGACCAAAACAAACAAAGCGTGCATTAACAGATGGATTAAAATTAGTAGCGAGTAGCGAGCTGAATGTAGATAAAAGTAGCGGAGTAAAAGTAGCGTTTCTTCTCTATAAATATACTCAAGTAAAAGTAAAAGTATGTTGCATTAAAACTACTCTTAGAAGTACAATTTATCCCAAAAGTTACTCAAGTAGATGTAACGGAGTAAATGTAGCGCGTTACTACCCACCTCTGCCCCATACTAAAGTGTTACCAAAAACATAACTTTGTCTTGAATTTGAAAAAAACTAAACATTTTATTTTTAACTAAAGAAGGGTTCATATACAACTGGTGGCGTTCGGTACCTCAAACAAAGTTAAGAACCACTTTTCTTTACCTACAGTGCATTTTTTTTTTAGATCATTTTTTATGTTTTTGTTTTTTTCAGTTCCATTCGAGAGCTCACATCCAAAGCCCTCCACAACCTGACGCCTCAAGCCCCTGATTACATGGCGACTTCAGGTAAGCAATGTCGCCATACCCGTTTGCTTGAAAGTTAAATTCCTCAGGAAGCACATCTTTTTACAGAAACCTACAATTATTGAAAACAAATTGCGCTTTCTGTCTTGTTTGTTTGCAAGTTTTGCCGCAGCTGTTGCTCATGGCAGTGGCTCCCGACCTTCACGGTCGCCACGGCGCCATCTTGGCGTGCGCTGAGGTCGTACACGCGCTCTACAAACTGGGCCTGCACACCAGCAGGTAAATGTTTTGTAGAGGACACTGCTCACAACCACAGGTGCATCACTTTAAAACAAACTCCATTCCTAAACAGGACCGTAGTAGACATAATTCCCCCAAAATGTGTGGAGGCGTTGAAAGATATTCATCAGAAGGTAATGCATGCTCCACAAGGTATAAAACTGGGGTCAATAACTCACACTTTTGCTAAATACCATGTGTTGACCTACTTTCAGCTACAAGACAGGAAACAGTACAAGTAGGACGAAAAAAATCAAACATTCCTAACGTTTTATGATAAGAAAACATAACTATTGTTTTTCCAATGTTGTGCAGGGGTTTTGGTGGAGAGCTGATGAGGCCAGCGAGTGAGTGAATCTTAAACAAATTAAAATGCAACAACATCAAACTAACATGAGTAAGATTTTATGAGTTATGGTTTTTGCAGTGTGCGGACTTATAGAAAAGCTTTCCCTGTCCAAAATGCCCTTCAAGACGGACCCAGTCATCAGTGAGTCATGTAGTTCAATGACAGGCTTGTATGTGCCACTGACCAAGTGTACTGGCTTGCAGCTGGCTGGCAGTGGCTTATTGACGACACCATCAAGACTCTGCATCTAGTCTCCAGCAGCGCCAAGGACGGCATTGTGGTAGGACGAAACATTACGCAATTTTATTCAGCATCTTTTTCCTTGATAAATAATTTGCCTTTGCAAAGACAATAATGCTCAGTTGTTAGTGTAGGCAGGTCTAATGTGGAGCACAAGTGTGACAATTGTATTTACTATTGTATAGGGGTGTAACGGTACACAACAATTTCGGTTCGGTACGCAGTGTTTCCCACAGGACAGGCATCTATTTGTGGTGGTGTGGTCGGGGGGCGGGGGGTGACGGCGGCAGCGGCGATGACCAAGAAGAACGCGGAGTTGGAATATAAGTACAACACTTTATGTACATATTTAGCTCATTAAAATTACCGACAGGAAGGCGAGAAACACTTTATTTCAACAGACTCTGGCGCCGTACCCGTCGTCAAAACTCCAAAGACCGACTGCACAGTTGCGCTAACAAAATAAGAGTCTCAGAAAGCTGCCGTGCACAAGCTAGCAAGCTACGGAGTTTGCCGACAATGTATTTCTTGTAAAGTGTATACAAAGGAGTACAGAAGCTGGACAAATAAGATGCCAAAAACCAACCACTTTCATGTGGTATTGGACAGAAAGGAGGACTTTTTTTCTCCTCCATTCGAAAATGCGGACGTTATCAGCACCACTGTCTGATTCCAATCAATGCAAGTCATCAGAATCAGGTAATACACCAACTTATATTCTTGTCTTCATGAAAGAAAGGAATCTATATGTGTTAAACATGCTTGTATTATCTTTAAACACCTTTAACTTGTTAACAATATTAACTATATGTGTTAAACATGCTTGTATTATCTTTAAACACCTTTAACTTGTTAACAATTTTAACTATATGTGTTCAACATGCTTGTATTGTCATTAAACACCTTTAACTTGTTAACAATATTAACTATATGTATTAAACATACTTGTATTATCATTAAACACCTTTAATTGATTAACAATATGTGTTAAACATGCTTGTATTATCTTTAAACACCTTTAACTTGTTAACAATATTAACTATATGTATTAAACATACTTGTATTATCATTAAACACCTTTAATTTATTAACAATATTAACTATATGTGTTAAACAGGCTTGCATTATCATTAAACACCTTTAACTTGTTAACAAAAACATATATTTCATAAATAAGTAAATATAAATTATATATATGAATGAGGTAGATCCCCACGACTTGATCAATTGAAAAGTAGCTCGCCTGCAGAAAAAGTGTGAGCACCCCTGAGTTACACCCATCTGAACAGGTCAGCCACCTGTTTAAAGCCCGATCACAGTTGAAATCTTGAAATGAAGGGCCTTTAATGGCCAAAACATTAACCTGGACAACATTTTAACAGCTGGTTGGCTCAGATTTTATTCTTTTCATTGCATTCACATGCTGCAGTGGACAGTGGACAATTTAGCTTCATTATTAATGCAGTATCTGAAGCACCGTCTCCACGTGTGTTTATTGACAACAGGGTTATAACCTGGACACGTTAGCTCGTCGGTATGGTAACACGTGACGTGACAACAGCGGCGGTGTTAATGAAGCAGCGTCAGGCTGCTCACCGTCAGTGAAACGCTCGGTGAAATCGCGGATTAACGTTAAATATATGACGAGCCGCGAGCGATGCAGCTATAACTTATCTACCTACAACCTATATTACATTCGTATTTTCATCCCGTCCCTCTTCTTCTTCTTCTTCTTCTTCTTCTTCTGGCTCACCAGGTGAATTAAGTGCTATTGGCGGAGTTACAATGCATAGTAGGCTACCGCCACCTACTGCACCGGAGTTGTAACTACAAGGTACATTCACAGACAGAGTCCCATTGCTTTTATGAGCGGTCGAGCGAGTCAAAAGCCGAAAAATCCATTTGTGGCGGACGTAATTCTTTCGTGGCGGGCCGCCACAAATAAATGAATGTGTGGGAAACACTGGGTACGTACCTCGGTTTAAAGGTCACGGTTCGGTTAATTTTCGGTACGGTAAGAAAACAACAAAATATACATTTTGGGGTTATTTATTTACCAAATTTGCAAAATCTTCCACCAAAAATATTTTTCTTAGTGTAATATTTGATGTGAAGTAATGGGAACCTTGGATAGGTCAATAATTCATAATAACATTGATTTTGATTCAATATTATGTTTTGAGCAATGACAGTTTGAAAGAAAAAAAAACAGCTTTGTTTTATTAGTCAACATTGCAACTTTTTCTAAATTACATTTAACCTTTAAGCTTTTTTATTTCACTTTTGTTATGTTTTTGTTTTTATTTTAATAGTATTTTTAGAATGTGCCGTGGGCCTTTAAAACATTAGCTGTGGGCCGCAAATAGCCTCGGGGGCACACTTTTGACACCCCTGCTATAGATAGTAAAAAATAAAATGTGATAAATCAATGGATAAAAAGCAGAGCCTGGTGACGCATGCGCGTTTATCATAACTCTCTCTCTCTCTCTGTCTCTGCCCCTCCCTCACCAATGCTGCTGTTTGTTTTGTTTTTAACCCCTTCTTAACCCTGAACGTACATTGAAAATACACGCAACCCCAACTCAAAATGCCGGACATTTGAGGCATTTATGAAACTCCGCCCTGACAGCTCCGCAAAAGAGGACATGTCCGGTGAAAAGAGGACGTATGGTCAGTCTATCCTAGCCCGTTAGCTGCTAGCATGCCGTGTGTTGTGCCTCGGTGTGCATTGTTTACACAACGTGCGTTACGCTACTTAATATGTCCGTGTGGAAACTCGTTCGGTACACCTCCAAACCGTACCGAAACGGTTCAATACAAATCCACGTACCGTTACACCCCTACTATTGTAGCTTTTGTGTGCCGGCAGGCTGCTGTGGTTTGTGCCCTGACGGCCTTGTGTGAGGAGTACTACCAGGCCCAGACTGGCCAGGCTGATTCTGAGAAGCAGAGTGTGTTCTTTTTGCTTTACTACTGTACATTTAAATACAATTCCCTACATTTTGAAAGGGGGGGATGTCATTAAAATGCTTTCAGGGTAAGAATATTAGGAAATTGTGTGAAGGGTCTGGTTCAAAAATATCTGAATCATTTTATTATAATTAAAACAATACAAAGTATTAGGACCACAATTAGAGATGTCCGATAATATCGGACTGCCGATATTATCGGCCGATAAATGCTTTAAAATGTGATATCGGAAATTATTATATATATATTATCGGTTTCAAAAAGTAAAATGTGTGGCTTTTTAGAAGGCCGCTGGGTACACGGACGTAGGGAGAAGTACAGAGTGCCAATAAACCTTAAAGGCATTTCCTTTGCGTGCCGGCCCAATCACATAATATCTACGACTTTTCACACACACAAGTGAATGGTCAATAGCCATACAGGTCACACTGAGGGTGGCCATATAAACAACTTTAACACTGTTACAAACATGCGCCACACTGTGAACCCACACCAAACAAGAATGACAAACACATTTCGGGAGAACATCCGCACCGTAACACAACATAATAACAACAGAACAAATACCCAGAAACCCTTGCAGCACTAACTCTTACAGGACACTACAATATACACCACCCGCTACCCTCTACCCCACGCCCCCCACCTCAACCTCCTCAGGCTCTCCCAAATTCCAAGCTGCTGTTTTGAGGCATGTTAAAAAAAATAATGCACTTTGTCACTTCAATAATAAATATGGCAGTGCCATGTTGGCATTTTTTTCCATAACTTAATGCATCCAGCGGGCCATCACAACAACATTAGGCTTAATACTGTGTTCATTCCACGACTGTATATATCGGTATCCTTTGCTCTGATTTTGTTTTTTTGCGCTCTCTTGATGATCTTCAAGAGGTAGTCACCTGAAATGGTTTTCACTTCACAGGTGTGCTTGAAGCTCATGGAGAGAATGCCAAGAGTGTGCAAAGCAGTAATCAGAGCAAAGTGTGGCTATTTTGAAGAAACTAGAATATAAAACATGTTTTCAGTCATTTCACCTTTTTTTTGTTAAGTACATAACTCCACATGTGTTCATTCGTAGTTTTGATGTGACAATCTACAATGTAAATAGTCATGGAAATAAAGAAAAGGCATTGAATGAGGAGAAGGTGTGTCCTAACTTTTGGCCTGTACTTTATATGCACCACAATTAAGCGCTAAATGTCTTAAAAAAAAATATATATTTTTAAATCCGTTCTTGAAGATTTTGAATAGATTCAGAATCGTAATGAATGTGAGTCAATTTTTTACAGCCCCACTAATAAATAATAAAACACATTTGATGAAAACAAAGCCATACTATTAACTGAAATTTAAAGAAACCTAATAGGAAATGTAAAGGATTGAAATTTTGATAAGACAATTTTGTGACAATGAAGTTGTGATGTTCATTGGAAAAAAAATAAAAAATTATGACAATATAGTCAAAATATTCGGAGCAAAACATTTTGAATAATGTTATATTATGAGGAATGACGTGCACATTTTATGAGGGTAAAGTTGTAATATTAAGATATGTTTTTAAAGATAGAGAAGAGAAAATCATGTACATTTAAGAAAATAAAGTAGTACTACTGTTAGTAACTACTAATTGTATGAGAATAAAGTGGTAATATTCTCAGGAAAAACATAAGCAAATAAAGTGGAACATAAACGGCTGCATTAAACTGACAACTGTCAAGGATGTTGTCAAGTTAGACAAACATTGAACAAGTAAACGTGAACAATAGACTTATATTCTGTACTTTGTTCAATAATAATGTATTTAATGATAATACCTAATTAATTTTGAGAAAAAGAGTGTGGTTGATGGTCTTTTTTAAAAATTATGAACATATTCTTGTAATATTATGAGTTATTTTTTTCTTTAAACATGTGTCCCCATACTGTTGTTACTCCCTTACCATTACAACTTATTAATGAAAATGTTTCCCCCAATTTACTAATAATCATAATTTGGTTCTGTACTTCTTTCTACTTTCACATTCCACCTTATTGTTCACGCCTTTGTGCTTAAAATAAACACTCCATCAGCCCTTAGGCCATTCTAGGCAGCAGTGTGATAAGCATTACAGACAAAGGTGACCTTCTAAATGAATGTGTGTTTAGGCGTCGTGATGACTCAGTACATCGACGAGCTGAAGAGCCCGCAGATGCTCACCCGTTGCGGCTCTGCCCTGGCCCTCGGCTGTCTGCCAAGCTTCATGATCCACGGCAAACTGAAGCAGGTGTGCCTAAAGTCAACACAAGTCGTTGACATTCTCGTCACTGCAGCGTATCAATGTCAACTTATTGTCTACTGTATGCTTCTCATTAGATCCTAGAGGGTCTCGGGCAGATGCATGGCGCCTGCTTGAGAGAAGGGCGTTTCCCAGAGGCCAGGAGGGATGCGGTCCGAGCCGTGGCACAGTGAGCTTTTTTCTTGTTGTATAAAGTTGTGATTTGTTTTTTCTAGCATATTTCTCACAAACCCTTTTGTGTCATACTACCTGATGTGTGCAAGCTTCAGTCAGGCTGACTGACAATACCTGCAGGACCTGAATGACGTGTCAGCATACCTGCCAACTACTCCGGTTTTCCCGTAATTAGTACGGTTTTCATCAACCTATTCCGGGTTACGGTTGCAGTGATAAAAAATACGTTTTTCATTAATTAAAAATTTAAAGTTTTATTCACGAAATCGCGTAACAACAATGACAATCGACACTGCTTCCCGTAACTTCCTATCGAGCCATTCCGAATGCCATGCGCGAGGCTATTTATAGCACCGCTGCCAAGCACGAGGCACCAGTTGTATGGCGTCACATTAGTGCCAAAAATCCGAGCGCATAAAAACTGTTATCGCGCGCTGATTCTCAACTTCGTGCGCGCGCGCGACACCATTTTGCGCGCGCGCGGTGCCTTTCTGCGCGCTCTCTGTGTACTCCTGGCATCTCTCCTCGCGCTGTCATGTTTCTTTTTGGCACTTTGGGGGCGGGTATGCTTAGACGGCCCCTCCTTTCTGATTGGTCAGGCGAAAAACGCTGAAAAATGCTCAGAGCCAATCAGAAGTATAGCAGGGCGGGTCATCGTCAATATGTATCAAGATTTACGGAGGAAGAAGTGGATAAAAAAAATGTCGCGCGCTGATGAAGGTTATTTCATACCACATAAACACAATACAGGGTAATACAAAATGTGACCCAAATAAATAATAAGACAACAAACACCATAATCACATCTTTCAGCCAGAACTGGTCCACCAGCAATAACATTATTTTATATTTTCACTTCTTCTTGAACATTTGTTTTCTAATTTATGGAATTTCTTTTGATTCAGCCATAAAATTAATGAAATAATCTTTGAATTTTGTTTTTAAAATGTTAAAAATAGCTTTTAATAATGTATTCTGAAACCGTTTAAAATAATCAGAGAACTGACTAACACTGACCCTACACAACTATGTTGCACAATTAAGTCTTTTTTTTTTTTTTAAAGCGAAAGAGGTAATTTCAACAGGTACAGCATCCTATGTCATATCTACATGTAATAAGATTTGTAACAAGGCAAACCGTTTGTAAATTGGTGGAAAATCGAGCAAGTTATGGTAATTTAAGTAGTACATGTACCATTGACATCAATGTAATGATTGAGGCTAGATGTCCGAGGTAAGATGGCTACAATGTTGCTACGCTGGAGAATGATTGGTCATATGAAAAATGCTCACAGCCAATCAGAAAGGAGGGGCCGTCTAAGCATACCCGCCCCCAAAGCGGGGAGAGATGCCAGGAGTACACAGAGAGCACGCAGAAAGGCACCACGCGCGCGCAAAATGGTGTCGCGCGCGCGCACGAAGTTGAGAATCAGCGCGCGATAACAGTTTTTATGCGCTCGGATTTTTGGCACTAATGTGACGCCATACAGTTGCCATTGTTTCCAAATGAGCGAACGATCATGGAATCAGCCGGAGAAAAATCGCAAACGAGTCTTAAACCGAAAAGAAAACTGCAGTCATTCCGTAAAGAATATTCAAAAGCCTATCCGGGAATAATTATCCGTTCCAAAAAGGGTGAAAACTACGCGAATTGCACCTTGTGCAGACAAGATTTTTCGATCGGACACGGAGGAATTAGCGATGTAAAAGACCACGTTGGGACAAAAAAACACAAGTCTAATGCCGTTGCTAAATTTGGATTTTAGCCACAAAAAGATAATGACACCAATGTTATCTATTGGAATTGTTTAGTACTGTTATACTGTTAAAAGTGTTTATACTATTTATGCTTTCAAGTCCAAGTTGAAGAAATCTTGTTAAATGTTGACAGCATAACTACCAAAATACAGAAGTATGTCCTTAATATTTTTGCAGTGCTATTTCTGTTGAAAAGTTCAAATGATTACATTAGAGATGTGATGTGCCACTTTTCAAGTGTCTGATGGCTTCAATTAATTTTCATTCATTTTTCATATTTTGAATTCTTTTGAAAGGCTTACAAAAAAACTACATTTGAATTGTAATTCCATGCTATTGACAGGACTATTAATTTTAATGAAGTTAGCTTACCATGTTTACAGGATGATAATTGTGATAGAAATGTGAATTTTAGGCACAGAATATTTTTTACAATTGAACAAGGCAGTAGATTATACAAGCTTGGACAGAAAGTTAATAATGACACCAATTTTTTTTTTTTAAAGGAATTGTTTAGTACTGTTTTACCATTTGTTTACTGTAAAAAGTGTTTATACTTTCAATTAACAAATTGAAGTCTTGTGAAAGGTTGACAGGATAACTGGCATTAACTGTCAAAATAATTTCAAACTATTGAAGTTAGCTTACAGAATAAACATGTCAATCAACCCATATGATTTTTGCTGTAATATTTTTGTTTTGAAAAGTCACTGTGACTGATAGAAAAGTGATGGTTTTAGCAACATTTTAACCTGTCTGAATGCTAATAATCATTTTGCGTCGGGGGGGCGAAGCTGAACCCCCCACCAGGACTTTGTCCTGGACCTACCGGGGCCTGCAGCCCCTGGACCCTGGCTACTAGGTTTTTCTGATTTCAAAAGTTGGCAGGTATGCTACTCCTCACACCTCCTATTTAGTCACATAGTCTATACTTTTTTTTACTAACTCAAGAGTTTTGTTTTAGGCTCTCTTTAATGTTTTAAAACATGCTCTACATAATAAATATGTACATATTTAAATAATATTTTTTACTACAAATTGTGCTCTCTTTTTGATTGATTGTTTGAGAAGTTTATTGACATCTTAAAGAATGTAATCCATGTAATGCTTTAAAAAGGCAAATGGATGGCACAAAAAGCCAAAAGGCTTGTTTCCATTGTGGTCCATTAAATATTCATCACATTTGATACATTCAATAATAAAAGACATATAAGCTGTAACATGTATATAAAAAAATATGTTTAAAAAAAGGGATACATTATGTACATATACACAGTATACATGTCAGGTGATTTCAAAAACAATATCTGACCTAGTGAGGGTTGGACTCCGCCAAGGCTGCCCTTTGTCACCCATTCTGTTCATAACCTTTATGGACAGAATTTCTAGGCGCAGTCAAGGCGTTGAGGGGATCTGGTTTGGTGGCTGCAGGATTAGGTCTCTGCTTTTTGCAGATGATGTGGTCCTGATGGCTTCATCTGGCCAGGATCTTCAGCTCTCACTGGATCGGTTCGCAGCCGAGTGTGAAGCGACTGGGATGAGAATCAGCACCTCCAAGTCCGAGTCCATGGTTCTCGCCCGGAAAAGGGTGGAGTGCCATCTCCGGGTTGGGGAGGAGATCTTGCCCCAAGTGGAGGAGTTCAAGTACCTCGGAGTCTTGTTCACGAGTGAGGGAAAAGTGGATGGTGAGATCGACAGACGGATCGGTGCGGCGTCTTCAGTAATGCGGACGCTGTATCGATCCGTTGTGGTGAAGAAGGAGCTGAGCCGGAAGGCAAAGCTCTCAATTTACCGGTCGATCTACGTTCCCATCCTTACCTATGGTCATGAGCTTTGGGTTATGACCAAAAGGACAAGATCACGGGTACAGGCGGCCCAAATGAGTTTCCTCCGCCGGGTGGGGGGGCTCTCCCTTAGAGATAGGGTGAGAAGCTCTGTCATCCGGGGGGAGCTCAAAGTAAAGCCACTGCTCCTCCACATGGAGAGGAGCCAGATGAGGTGGTTCGGGCATCTGGTCAAGATGCCACCCGAACGCCTCCCTCGGGAGGTGTTTAGGGCACGTCCATACGGTAGGAGGCCACGGGGAAGACCCAGGACACGTTAGGAAGACTATGTCTCCCGGCTGGCCTGGGAACGCCTCGGGATCCCCCCGGGAGGAGCTGGACGAAGTGGCTGGGGAGAGGAAAGTCTGGGCTTCCCTGCTTAGGCTGCTGCCCCTTTGGACCCGATTTCGGATAAGCGGAAGAAGATGGATGGATGGATGGATGGATGGATATCTGACCTAATAGTGAGCTTGTTTTTTAAGGATAAATAAAATGGATACGCTATAGTAAGTAAAAACAGTTATAGCAAAACTAATTACATTTTTAAAAGTAATGTAAGTAAACAAGTTAAAGTATTATTTTATTTATGTACAGTTCGTTGCTTAAATTTTAAAAACATGTTTTTTATGTGGAAAATACTGTAGGTAGCTGAAAATTGCTTTGTACACAGAACATCAATTTCCACACTTCTATTAGCCCCGGGTCCAGTGGACCCGGACATCTTATATGTAATAGAAATGTGTAGGGGGGGTGTGTGGTGTGTGGTCAATAAATATGTATTCTGATATATGTTCTATACGGCGTGGCGGTGGAGTTGCTGTGCCAGCAACCTGAGGGTTCCTGGTTCAATCCCCACCTTCTACTATCCTAGTCACGTCCGTTGTGTCCTTGAGTAAGACACTTCACCCTTGCTCCTGATGGGTCCTGGTTAGCGCCTTGCATGGCAGCTCCCGCCATCAGTGTGTGAATGTGGAAATAGTGTCAAAGTGCTTTGAGTTCAAAAGGTAGAAAAGCGCTATACAAGTATAAGCATTCTTCACAGAAAATGAGCCAAAGTCAGTGAGTCTCAGTTTGATAAGTCTTGTTTTTAGCATAGACTATGCTTGTTTTCATTTGTCACACAAGCTATGGAGAAATGACGTCACTTCCAAGTGTGTTTATGTTTATATATATATTGATGTAAATATGTGATTAAGTACAGTACAGTGCTGCAAGACATTGAAAAGCATTACACTTGACTTTGGTTTAATCAATCATATGTTTTTTCCTCCTACATTAGAGTGTGTCTGAAGGCAGGCGTCTGTGCCAGCGGACCCCCTGACTCAGTTCTCTGCTCAGACAACATAGCTGAAGTGTACGCTGTCCTGCTGGACAGCATGGATGACTACAGCATGGACAGCAGGGGTGACGTGGGGGCATGGTGAGTCAATCCTATCTAAGGTCGTCTTCTATTGGCCTTAGGTATTGAGAATGTTCTCCTCCCTTAGGCCTTTCTAGTGTCTTGTTTTCCTTCCACCCTGGGACACACACACAATGATCTTAGCAGTAGCCTGAGGGGATGCTTACCTTCTCAGCAGGAATGCCACCAGGCTTGTTACTTGTGTCCCTCCTCGATACATGGGGTGGGCTAACAATTTTGCTCTTTTATTTACGTAGAGATATACTGGAGCTGTACATTATAAAATCTATCTACAGTACTGAAAACCAAACACAACTAAATCTAACAAAGACCAAAACATTTGCGTCCCATAAGACATAATGTAAATCCAATGAATCTGTTCCAGACACCCAAACAATATGAACTATTGACTATTTTATTGATTATGGGACGAGCAGTAGAAAATGGATGGATGGTACGTTTTCGTCACTTATTATTTGTCTTTGGTACACTAATGTGTATATTTTAGGCCATTGGTTCTTTGTTTTATTTTTGCAAAAATATATACAGTGGGGCAAAAAAGTATTTAGTCAGCCACCGATTGTGCAAGTTCTCCCACTTAAAATGATGACAGAGGTCTGTAATTTTCATCATAGGTACACTTCAACTGTGAGAGACAGATTGTGAAAAAAAATCCAGGAATTCACATTGTAGGAATTTTAAAGAATTTATTTGTAAATTATGGTTGAAAATAAGTATTTGGTCACTTCAAACAAGGAAGATCTCTGGCTCTCACAGACCTGTAACTTCTTTAAGAAGCTCTTCTGTCCTCCACTCGTTACCTGTATTAATGGCACCTGTTTGAACTGGTTATCTGTATAAAAGACACCTGTCCACAGCCTCAAACAGTCAGACTCCAAACTCCACTATGGCCAAGACCAAAGAGCTGTCGAAGGACACCAGGAAAAGAATTGTAGACCTGCACCAGACTGTGAAGAGTGAATCTACAATAGGCAAGCAGCTTGGTGTGAAAAAATCAACTGTGGGAGCAATTATCAGAAAATGGAAGACATACAAGACCACTGATAATCTCCCTCGATCTGGGGCTCCACGCAAGATCTCCTCCCGTGGGGTCAAAATGATCATGAGAACGGTGAGCAAAAATCCCAGAACCACACGGGGGGACCTGGTGAATGACCTGCAGAGAGCTGGGACCAAAGTAACAAAGGTTACCATCAGTAACACACTATGCCGACAGGGAATCAAATCCTGCAGTGCCAGACGTGTCCCCCTGCTTAAGCCAGTGCATGTCCAGGCCCGTCTGAAGTTTGCCATAGAGCACATGGATGATACAGCAGAGGATTGGGAGAATGTCATGTGGTCAGATGAAACCAAAATAGAACTTTTTGGTATAAACTCAACTCGTCGCGTTTGGAGGAAGAAGAATACTGAGTTGCATCCCAAGAACACCATACATACTGTGAAGCATGGGGGTGGAAACATCATGCTTTGGGGCTGTTTTTCTGCTAAGGGGACAGGCCGACTGATCCGTGTTAAGGAAAGAATGAATGGGGCCATGTATTGTGAGATTTTGAGCCAAAACCTCCTTCCATCAGTGAGAGCTTTGAAGATGAAACGTGGCTGGGTTTTCCAGCATGACAATGATCCCAAACACACCACCCGGGCAACGAAGGAGTGGCTCCGTAAGAAGCATGTGAAAGTCCTGGAGTGGCCTAGCCAGTCTCCAGACCTCAACCCCATAGAAAATCTGTGGAGGGAGTTGAAAGTCTGTGTTGCTCGGCGACAGCCCCAAAACATCACTGCTCTCGAGAAGATCTGCATGGAGGAATGGGCCAAAATACCAGCTACTGTGTGTGCAAACCTGGTAAAGACCTATAGTAATCGTTTGACCTCTGTAATATAACCTTTGTTGGCAATAACAAAGTATTGAGTTGAATTTTTGTTATTGACCAAATACTTATTTTCCACCATAATTTACAAATAAATTCTTTAAAAATCCTACAATGTGAATTCCTGGATTTTTTTTTCACATTCTGTCTCTCACAGTTGAAGTGTACCTATGATGAAAATTACAGACTTCTGTCATCATTTTAAGTGGGAGAACTTTCACAATTGGTGGCTGACTAAATACTTTTTTGCCCCACTGTATATATATTTTTTTAGGGGTGTAACGGTACGTGTATTTGTATTGAACCGTTTTGGTACGAGGGTTTCGGTTCGGTTCGGAGGTGTACCGAACGAGTTTCCACACGAACATATTAAGTAGCCGCCTCCGCTTCTTTCTGCCTCTGTTTCTGTCAGTCCTCTACACAGCACCCAGCATTGTCCCACCCACACAACCATCTGATTGGTTACACACAGAGCGGTAACAGCCAATCAGCAGTGCGTATTCAGAGCGCATGTAGTCAGTGCTTAGCGTTTAGCAGGTAAGCATCAGGCAGCGGACTCTCCCCAAATGATAATAAACACCTCATCGTCAACTACTAGTAACATCACTATGAGCCCGTTGACCTTCTAGAAACATAAAAGACAGCTCAGCTCGCAGTCCTGGCTTGAGGTGAAAGCTAATTCGCTTTTAGTGTAACGTTAGCTCATTTTGCTGTGTGTGTGTGTGTGTGTGTGTGTGTGTGTGTGTGTGTGTGTGTGTGTGTGTGTGTGTGTGTGTGTGTGTGTGTGTGTGTGTGTGTGTGTGTGTGTGTGTGTGTGTGTGTGTGTGTGTGTGTGTGTGTGTGTGTGTGTGTGTGTGTGTGTGTGTGTGTTACAGACAGCAAAGCCCTGTCTGTCTGTTATTTCACTTTACCTTTTTCTGTGTTGATTGAGCTGTGTTGAAACTAGGGATGTCCCCATCCAGGTTTTTGCACTTCCGATCCGATACCGATAGTGTTTTTGCACTTCCGATCCGATTACGATACTGACCGATACTGGCCTATCCGAACATGTATTAAAGTTTAAAGTTATTTAGCCTACTTAGTTGTCAGAATCATGTTGAAAAGGGTTTTAGTACTCTTGATAACAACTAGCCAGCTGAATTAGGGGAGTTTGAATAATACACAATGGTTGGTAACAAGAAACTGACCTGTTTATTCAAGGATAAACACAAAATAGACAAAATTATACATGACAAACAGAAATGGCATCATTGAAACAAGGGCTGGGCGATATGGCCTTTTTTTAATATTGCGATATTTTAAGACCATATTGCGATACACAATATATATCTCGATATTTTGCCTTAGCCTTGAATGAACACTTGATGCATATAATCACAGCAGTATGATGATTCTATGTGTTTTGATTGATTGATTGAGACTTTTATGAGTAGGTTGCACAGTGAAGTACATATTCCGTACAATTGACCACTAAATGGTAACACCCCAATAAGTTTTTCAACTTGTTTAAGTCGGGGTCCACCTAAATTGATTCATGATACAGATATATACTATCAGATATATACTATCATCATAATACAGTCATCACACAAGATAATCACATTGAATTATTTACATTATTTATAATCCAGGGTGTGGAGGGGGCGCCGGATATAAGTGTCAAAAAGACAGCCAAAAGAGTTTGATATGAGAATAAATCTAAAGTTAAAATATAGGATAGAAATGCACCCATTTGCAGGAAATGTAGTCTTGATTTTCAAAATGTTCTTTCAAGGCTTGCATGTCTACATTCAAACATTCTTCTTCATACTGCATTAATATATGCTACTTTTAAACTTTCATGCAGAGAAGGAAATCACAACTTAAAAAATCACACATTTTTTCATACGGTGTTGATGTGGAAATTTTTGCCTCGGCATTTTGATGGTGTGGACGTGTGGCACCGAATGGAGATAAGCGTCTCGACAGACGTCACAATATTTGAACAATGATGACGAAAACTGTTTTCTCTGTCGTGTCGGTGTGTTGAAAATTGTTATGCGCTTATTTTTTATTAGATTTTGTGTGTGGCATAGATTTGCTATGCGCAGAGGACGCTTAAACAGTGCGCAATTGCACAGGCGAGCACCTTAGAGGTAGCGTTGCTCGCACGGCTGCGCTAGCATCACAGCTAACGTTAGCCATGCTGCTACCTCTCTGCTCAAAGAGGGCGTATACGTGTGTGACGTATGACGTGACAGTATGTGACGTGTGTCGTGACAGTATGTGACGTGTGTAAGAAGGTGCACTTGCTGTCTGTGAGAGGGAGACACAAAAAAGAGTGAGAAAAGCCTGTCGTGTAATGCCAGCAGCTAAAAGCAACTGCGTGAGAATCTACAGACCTGTGGATGTGTTGAAGGTGTGCTGGAAAATGCGGAATGGAAATTAGGATCAGCAGAAAAGTGGAATGTATTGTTTAAATCGGTGCGTTGGAAAACACGGACTGGAGTTTTTTTTAAAACTGGATCTGGATCGGCATTTTCCCATGCCTTGCCGATACGCATTTTTTTGCAAATATCGGCAGCCGATCCGATCCAAATATCGGATCGGGACATCCCTAGTTGAAACAGCAAAAAAGGACATTATGTTAAATGAAGAGTTTCTGTCTCTGATAGTTGATATAATAATGTAAGTGCATCATTAAGCCTACATGAACTTCAGGGATGAATAGTCTCTCCTATTGCTATTGTACCATTTTTTTTCAGCTATAGTTACATGAATCATTAGTAATGGAGCAGCCTAGTTTTGAATGGCAGGGTCCCTGCTATCACATGTTGATAAAAATATAACATTTACATAATAACAATCAACTACAGGCTTCCCAAATGCTGTAATAAATTAAGCATGATGAGTTGACTTGAAACTGTTTAATGTTGCACTTTTTATATGTAGAAGAAAAGTTTTGTCATTTTATTTAATCTGAGCAACAACTTGAGGCAGTTTAATGTTGATTAACGTGGGCAGAATTATTATAGTGTTCCCAATGTTAAAAGGAAAAAGCCATTGTTTACAAATTTGGTAAATAAATAACCAAAGAATTTATATTTTGTTGTTTTCTTACTGTACTGAAAATGAACCGAACCAAAATTTCTGTGTACCGTTACACCCCTACTATTTTTATATTGCTATTTTTATCTTTGGTATGAACATTATTATGTAAACTCAAAGTTATTGGGTTTTTTTAAATTCTTTGTTGTTGCTATTTTTGTATTACAACATTTTATTATTTGATCATGTTGTACTGCATTGTAATCTTTTTTTGTGTGATTGTGTGATGTTTTGTGCCTGGACCCCAGGAAGAATAGTCTCCACTGCGGTGTAGACTAATGGGGATCCTTAATAAACTAAACTAAACACCAAACACATTTTATAGAGAATGGTTATAAATGTATGTGATAAATGGATAAACGAACATTTGACATTTTATTTACCTTGATTGAAGACAGCAATGAGCGAGGAGGTGTGGGACACTTATGCAGACACCACCTATTTTTTAAATTCACTAGTGTTTCTCACTTTCTTTATCAAAGTTGGACGTAGGAAAGTACCACTGTAATGGAAATAAAAAATGATCTGTTCCTGTTAGAGATGCGCGGTTTGCGGGCACAACCGCGGAGTCCGCGGATTATCCGCGGATCGGGCGGATGAAATAAAAAAAAATTAGATTTTATCCGCGGGTCGGGTCGGGCGGTTGAAATAAAAAAATAAATAGATTCAGGCGGGTGGCAGTTAAACCAATTGGTAAATATATATACATAGTTAAATGTTGTTACCCACATACGAAAAACGAGCAGGCACCTGCAGCATATGCCACAACAGAAGAAAAAAAAAAAAAAGAGATGGACACTTTTACGGAGTAGAGAAGGGACGCCTCGCCGGGGTCCGGGACCGAGGCCCTTCCCCCGAGAGGGCCCCACCGGGAGCCGTAGCTGAGGCGATCCGCGAGAAGGGCCCGACGCATGTCCAGGGTCACCACCGCGCCCACCGCACGACACCCCGCCTCGTCCGCCTTCGCCGCGGCCGGCGTCACGCGCAGCAGGTAAGCAGCTTACCTGCCCGCCACCCCCGTGGCCGGGGGCTCGTAACAGGGGTCACTCCGCGCGCTCCGCCCGCGCAGCTTACCTGCCCGCCACCCCTGTTGCCGGGGGCGCGTAACAGGGGTCACTCCGCGCGCAGTGCGCTCACGAAAGGGGTGGGGCTCACCCTGGTTGATATAGACAGCAGGACGGTGGCCATGGAAGTCGGAACCCGCTAAGGAGTGTGTAACAACCCACCTGCCGAATCAACTAGCCCTGAAAATGGATGGCGCTGGAGCGTCGGGCCCATACCCGGCCGTCGCCGGCAGCGAGACGCGCTTGGAGGTGCGCTCAGCGCGGCTCCCATATGATTGCGCACTGGTGTGCGTCTGGGCCGTGACAGCGTGGCACGCGAATGTCTGTGCTGCATTGGATCAGTCTCCTTTCTTTAACAGGCAAAAGCTTTATAACCTCACTAATGCCTTGCATCGTCTATATTAGATATATAACAACGGGCGGGTGCGGGCGGGTGCGGTTCTGATCAAATGTTAGATCGGGTGGATGGCGGATGGCGGATGGTTGACGACTTTCTGATGCGGTTGCGGATGAAATAATTGCCTATCCGCGCATCTCTCGTTCCTGTGTCAAGCCGTCACCATCATAAAACATTTAAGTACACGGCCAACATTTTGAAGTTCAATTTTACCATTCGTAGTTGTCGTACAAGTGTAAAAATAAGTTAAGCACTGTGAAAGGTAAAACAAAGCGAAACTCAAACGCCTTAAGAATGTTTGACAAAAGTATTTGGATTCCGCTTGAGTCTTGGGTGGGGTGCCAGCAACTTGAGGGTTCCAGGTTCGATCCCCGCTTCTGCCATCCTAGTCACAGCTGTTGTGTCCTTGGGCAAGACACTTCACCCACCTGCTCCCAGTGCCACCCACACTGCTTTAAATGTAACTTAGATAATGGCTTTCACTCTGTAAAGGGCTATAAAAAAAACAAGGTTAGGTTGAATCCCGATACTCCAGCTCTCGGACTGAATGTTGCAAACACCCAGCGTTCATTTTGTGATCCTTGCCAAGCTGAGCTCTGGTGTGGAACCTTGTTGAAGAGTTTGACGATGACGTGGACATTGGCTTCTTCTTCAATCCTCCACAGGGTGAGGGAGGCAGCCATGAGTAGCCTGAAGGATGTGACTATCCTGGTGACCAGAACTGCTCCAGGAATTCTTCTACCGGACCAGTGAGTAGATGTTCCTCACACCTTACCGTCTTGCTTAGTTGCTTCAAAGAAGGAGCAAGGTGTCTTGGCGATGATTACACATTATCTGCACTGCGTCCGTCCTCTTTTAAGGGTGAAGAGCATGATGTGCGGCCTGGTCCGACAGGCAGCAGAGAAGATTGACCGCTACAGAGCGCATGCCGGCAACGTCTTCACGCAGCTTCTCCACTGTTCTGACCCTGCAGTACCGCACATCCCCCACCGAGAGGAGCTGCTCAGCATCTTCCCTCCGTGAGCATCTCCTGTCCCCTCTGCCACCTGTTTGTGACCTCATAGTCACCTGTCAATCTCCTTGCCTTTCTAGGGAAGTCCAAACCACTCTGAACTGGAACGCCCCGTCCCAAGCCTTCCCCTATATTACCCGATTGCTAGGGCTGCCGGAATACCAGTATCACACCCTCCTAGGCCTCACAGTGTCAGTGGGAGGCATGACCCAATCCACTGTAAGTAGCTAACAGACACACACACTCATAGAACAGATTGTGTTTTTAAATATATTTTTTTAGAATGTGCCCCTGACCCATTTGGAGATTTGACCACAAAATTAGGAAACTCTTTTTTTAATGAATGATTAATAAGGGTGTAACGATACACAAAAATTTCAGTTCGGTACATACCTCGGTTTAGAGGTCACGGTTCGGTTCATTTTCGGTACAGTAAGAAAACAACAAAATATACATTTTTGGGTTATTTATTTACCAAATTTGCAAAATCTTCCACCAAAAGTATTTTTCTTAGTGTAATATTTGATGTGAAGTAATGGGAACCTTGGATAGGTCAATAATTCATAATAACATTGATTTTGATTCAATATTATGTTTTGAGCAATGACAGTTTGAAAGAAAAAAAAACAGCTTTGTTTTATTAGTCAACATTGCAACTTTTTATAAATTACATTTGACCTTTAAGCTTTTTTATTTCACTTTTGTTATGTTTTTGTTTATTTTAATAGTATTTTTAGAATGTGCCGTGGGCCTTTAAAACATTAGCTCTGGGCCGCAAATGGCCTCCGGGGCACACTTTTGACACCCCTGCTATAGATAATAAAAAATTAAATGTGATAAATCTATGGATAAAAAGCAGAGCCTGGCAACGCATGCGCGTTTATCATAACTCTCTCTCTCTCTCTGTCTCTGCCCCTCCCTCACCAATGCTGCTGCACGCACAATTTGTTTTGTTTTCTGGTTATTTATTTACCAAAATTTGTAAACAATGGCTTTATCCTTTTAACATAACAATAACATACATATATACACACAGGGTTGATTGCCAGGGTTAATGCAGTCAACATATATAAAGTAAAAACTAAATAAGATAAGGCTCAGAATTGGTTTCTTAACAAAACATTTCCACATATAAAGTGCAACATTAAACTGCTTCAAGTTGTTGCTCATATTAAATAAAATGACAAAA
This sequence comes from Nerophis lumbriciformis, assembly GCF_033978685.3. Lineage (NCBI taxonomy): Eukaryota > Metazoa > Chordata > Actinopteri > Syngnathiformes > Syngnathidae > Nerophis > Nerophis lumbriciformis. The sequence goes on from NC_084569.2 coordinate 3,432,536, forward strand.
CTTTTCTTCTACATATAAAAAGTGCAACATTAAACAGTTTCAAGTCAACTCAGCCTCAGATTAACTTTTCTTTCCCCCCCCCAGCCTTTAATCCTGGTGACTTTCACTCAATCTTCATGTTTTTGCCAGAAAAATCAGTTTATCCACATTGTGTTCAGAAAGAGCAGACCTGCTTGCAGTTACAATGTCTCCAGCTGTGGAAAATACCCTTTCACTGGGCACGGAGGTAGCAGGTATGGCGAGGTAGTGCCTGGCCAACTTGGCAGTAAGAGGATATATCATACTTGCCAACCCTCCCGAATTTTCCGGGAGACTCCCGAAATTCAGCGCCTCTCCCGAAAAGCTCCCGGGACAAATATTCTCCCGAAAATCAGCCAGAGCTGGAGGCCACGCCCCCTCCAGCTCCATGCGGACTTGAGTGAGGACAGCCTTTTTTCAGACGGGAAGACAACAGGGTGACAAGAACTAAATCATCCAGACTAGAGATAAATTGTATTATTATGTTTATCTTACCTAAAAATAAATATATTTACTAATTAAAAAAAACAAAAACGAAATAAATGTTTACTATATTTTGCTAAAAACATCAAAATTAATTGTATTTTTATTTGTATTTTTTCTGACTCCTTATTACATCCAGCCATAGAATTATACTTTAAAATAAACATATTTGAAATAATTAATTTTAAATGATCATAATTCATTTAAAATGACCATATTTAATTATTAAAATAATTGCTTGTTTATCAACAACTTTAGCATTTTATTCATTACATTTTGAAACTCTCAGAAGCCAAGTTATGTTATATTCCTTAATATTTATTTATGCAAGTTTGAAGTATCAATTATCTAAACACAGTTTTGTTTGCATATTTTCAGGATATATATATATATATATATATATATATATATATATTAGAGATGCGCGGATAGGCAATTATTTCATCCGCAACCGCATCAGAAAGTCGTCAACCATCCGCCATCCACCCGATGTAACATTTGATCAGAACCGCACCCGCCCGCACCCGCCCGTTGTTATATATCTAATATAGACGATGCAAGGCATTAGTGAGGTTATAAAGCTTTTGCCTGTTAAAGAAAGGAGACTGATCCAATGCAGCACAGACATTCGCGTGCCACGCTGTCACGACCCAGACGCACACCAGTGCGCAATCATATGGGAGCCGCGCTGAGCGCACCTCCAAGCGCGTCTCGCTGCCGGCGACGGCCGGGTATGGGCCCGACGCTCCAGCGCCATCCATTTTCAGGGCTAGTTGATTCGGCAGGTGGGTTGTTACACACTCCTTAGCGGGTTCCGACTTCCATGGCCACCGTTCTGCTGTCTATATCAACCAGGGTGAGCCCCACCCCTTTCGTGAGCGCACTGCGCGCGGAGTGACCCCTGTTACGCGCCCCCGGCAACAGGGGTGGCGGGCAGGTAAGCTGCGCGGGCGGAGCGCACGGAGTGACCCCTGTTACGAGCCCCCGGCCACGGGGGTGGCGGGCAGGTAAGCTGCTTACCTGCTGCGCGTGACGCCGGCCGCGGCGAAGGCGGACGAGGCGGGGTGTCGGTGCGGTGGGCGCGGTGGTGACCCTGGACGTGCGTCGGGCCCTTCTCGCGGATCACCTCAGCTACGGCTCCCGGTGGGGCCCTCTCGGGGGAAGGGGCCTCGGTCCCGGACCCCGGCGAGGCGTCCCTTCTCCGCTCCGTAAAAGTGTCCATCTCTTTTTTTTTTTTTCTTCTGTTGTGGCATATGCAGCAGGTGCCTGCTCGTTTTTCGTATGTGGGTAACAACATTTAACTATGTATATATATTTACCAATTGGTTTAACTGCCACCCGCCTGAATCTATTTAAAATCTAATTTTTTTTTATTTCAACCGCCCGACCCGACCCGACCCGCGGATAAAATCTAATTTTTTAAAATTTCATCCGCCCGATCCGCGGATAATCCGCGGACTCCGCGGTTGTGCCCGCAAACCGCGCATCTCTAATATATATGTATATATATATATATATATATATATTTATGTATGAAATACTTGACTTGGTGAATTCTAGCTGTCAATATACTCCTCCCCTCTTAACCACGCCCCCAACCATGCCCCACCCCTGACCACGCCCCCCACCTCCCGAAATCGGAGGTCTCAAGGTTGACAAGTATGGGATATATGGGCTCATTGTTCTTCCACCATAGAAGTGGCTCAAAATCTAGTTTTTAATGCAATACGGTCTTAAATCTGCTGCTATAAAAACATTTGTTATTGCTTTAGCCCTGCCTGACTCGCCGAGGAGAGGCTGCTTGAATGCAGTGTTTGCACCACGCTCGTCTTTCTTTTCGTTGAAGCGATGTTATCCATTGTTGTATCGCACCGCGAAACCGAAATGTTCCCAAACGGGAGATCTTAACGAGGCAGGAGGGTCTTCCAGCTCTGGCTTTTGCATGTTGTCGTAGCCCGGTCGCTGCTAGCATGCCGCGTGTTGTGCCTCGGTGTGCATTGTTTACACAACGTACTTAATATGTCCGTGTGGAAACTCGTTCGGTACACCTCCGAACCGAACCAAATCCCCCGTACCGAAAACGGTTCAATACAAATACACGTACCGTTACACCCTTTATGATTCATATTAAGTTCCTATTTTTTTATTTTGACATTTTGTTAATAAGCCTTTTCCATGAATTACTTTCCTCATGTTTCTAAATGGGCTAAAATACAGATATAAAGATAAAAAAAAAGGTACAAAAAATAGGGCCATCTGGTTGGATGCACTTTGCATCTTTCCTGTATTTTTAAAGTATTGTTAGGGCCCTTATGCAATGGGACATAAGGACCTATTGTATTTGTAAGGTTTTATTCTTTATTCTTTATTCTTCCGCCGCCACATTAAACTGTAATTTGACCCACTCAACATGCTTCAAAACTCACCATATTTGACCCACACATCAGGACCTGCGAAAATGGCCTTTTTTTTAAAAAAACCGAACCACAAAACTCAAAATTGCGCTCTAGCGCCCCCTAAGAAAAAAAAAAACTAGACTGCCTGTAACTCCCACTAGGAAGGTCGGAGAGACATGAAACAAAAACCTCTATGTAGGTCTGACTTAGACCTACATTTCATAATAGTACATTGTCGGGCTAAAATCAACAGGAAGTTGACAATTCCCCCTTCAAGACAAAAAAGTACTAAAAACAGTAACTTTTGCCTCTTTGAGCTGTAATTTGACCCCCTTAACATGCTTCAAAACTCACCAAACTGAACGCACACATCAGGACTGGCAAAAATTGCGATCTAATAAAAAAACCTAACCCCAAATTTAAAAATTGCGCTCTAGAGCAATTTTTTAATAAAACGGAGAAAAAACTGCTCCTCGGAAGAAAAAAATTACAAAACTGCCTGTAACTCCCACTGGGAAGGTCGGAGAGACATGAAACAAAAACCTCGCCGTAGGTCTCACTTACAACCCCCAGCAAAAATCAACAGGAAGTTTGCTATTCCCCCTTCAAAACACATTTTTTGTAAAAACCGGTCACCTTCCTTCAAAAACGAACTCCTGTGAGCGCGTTTGTCGTTTCGCCTTCAAACTAACACAGGAGAGAGATTGAACCCTTGTGATTACAATGACAGAAGCGCTTTTTTTCTAACTGCTCCGGTTTTGATTTTATGACCCTTCAAAAACCCGCTGCGCTGATGCTGCTGCGCTGCTGTTTTTTTAAGATGGCTGCTTAAAAGCAGGAAGCACCAACGTGCCCACACAATGCAGACAAGGTAGGTACACTAGACAAAAGTCTTGGGACACTTCAGACTAAAAGTAGACAAAAGTATTGGGACACTTAGGACTAGCACCTGCCAAATACGCGGACCCGACCAACGCTGCTTGCAGCTTTAATTTAAGGTTGTTTTTTGTCAGCATGCAGCTCAAATATTTATTTACACACCTATGTGTAACAAAAACCGACCAACAGAGGGAGCCATATAACTATTGAAGCCAATTCCACTCACTCTCCTGAGTCCATAGTCTTGTCTCTTGAGAACACTTCACCTCATTTTCTCCCCTCGGCCTTTTGGGAGCTGATTAAAAAAAAAAGCTAAAAACTGCACAGACGAGGTCAGTAAAAATCAAGTTCCTGTGTCAGTGGAGGGAATCAACACATTGGAAGGAAAGATGCTTGCTTTTCCACACATGCATTCTTAGATTGATATGTTTGCTCAGGATTGAATGTAAAATGAACCAGAGCCGAATCAATGCACGGGCCAACATCAGCATTCCCACACCACAGGCACACACACACACACACACACACACACACACACACACACACACACACACACACACACACACACACACACACACACACACACACACACACACACACACACACACACACACACATTGTGTTAAAGCATCAAATAGCCTCCCAGGAACCGTCCATTCACAGCTCCCGTGGGCATATGAGGATATGTTCAGAGACCTATAAAAGTGGTTTACTTAACAAGACTTTAATCAGCAAGCGTGTGTCTATTTAGAAAGCAATTTGTTGTAGTATAGTTCAGACATTGTCATTTAATCATGCTCTTTCAATGCAGATGAGGACTTAAAGGGGAACTGCACTTTTTTGGGGTATAATTATTTTTTTTTGCCTTTGAAATATTAAATAAATACGAACAAAAGTTCGCTTACAATGGAGCCTATGGGAGCTACTTAAAAAAAACATCCAGACACCTCCATTAAGGTTTTATACTCATGATGTAACTAGATCCACTATGTTAGATCCACTATGGACTGGACTCTCACTATTATGTTAGATCCACTATGGACTGGACTCTCACTATTATGTTAGATCCACTATGGACTGGACTCTCACACTATTATGTTAGATCCACTATGGACTGGACTCTCACAATATTATGTTAGATCCACTATGGACTGGACTCTTACTATTATGTTGGATCCACTATGGACTGGACTCTCTCACTATTGTGTTAGATCCACTATGGACTGGACTCTCACACTATTATGTTAGATCCACTATGGACTGGACTCTCACACTATTATGTTAGATCCACTATGGACTGGACTCTCACAATATTATGTTAGATCCACTATGGACTGGACTCTCACACTATTATGTTAGATCCACTATGGACTGGACTCTCAAACTATTATGTTAGATCCACTATGGACTGGACTCTCACACTATTATGTTAGATCCACTATGGACTGGACTCTCACACTATTATGTTAGATCCACTATGGACTGGACTCTCACACTATTATGTTAGATCCACTATGGACTGGACTCTCACAATATTATGTTAGATCCACTATGGACTGGACTCTCACACTATTATGTTAGATCCACTATGGACTGGACTCTCAAACTATTATGTTAGATCCACTATGGACTGGACTCTCACACTATTATGTTAGATCCACTATGGACTGGACTCTCACACTATTATGTTAGATCCACTATGGACTGGACTCTCACACTATTATGTTAGATCCACTATGGACTGGACTCTCACTATTATGTTAGATCCACTATGGACTGGACTCTCACTATTATGTTAGATCCACTATGGACTCACTATTATGTTAGATCCACTATGGACTGGACTCCCACACTATTATGTTAGATCCACTATGGACTGGACTCTCACTATTATGTTAGATCCACTATGGACTGGACTCTCACACTATTATGTTAGATCCACTATGGACTGGACTCTCACAATATTATGTTAGATCTACTATGAACTGGACTCTCACACTATTATGTTAGATCCACTATGGACTGGACTCTCACAATATTATGCTAGATCCACTCGACGTCCATTGCACCGGTCGCCTTGGGGGTGGGGTCCCTTCCAAGGTTTCTCATTGTCCCAAGTGTCACATTGTCTCACAAGTGTCTCAAAGGGCTGCACAAGCCACAACGACATCATCGGCTCAGTTCCCACATCAGGGCAAGGAAAAACTCAACCCAATGGGATGACAATGAGAAACCTCGGAGGGGACCGCATATGTTTCTTATTGTTTCTCAATAAAACATCACTTACTATACAAGGTCTGCTGTCATTGGGTTGCAGACTGCTGGGATGTTTATATATTCCCTTTTTAGATGACGAATGACCATAGTCCTCTCAAAGAAAAGGGGGGGGGCACCAAGCATCTTTTCGTGTCCTCCTCGCCAGTTTCGGGTCCTAAAGGGCTGTACCAAATTGTCGCAATACCTACTGAAGACGCCTTCTGTCCAGGTGAGGTGCATGATATATGATCTAGGAATAAACGTGCAGGGAAGCGAGGAAGCAGCAGACCACTTGATGATGTAACATAGGCACACGTGAAAGTGATCACGTCGCCGCTATAAATAGTTTGTCTGAGTTAGCGCTTATAATAACAATATCAATAATACTTGTTTACTATTCAAGTCACAAAATGTATTGTTGGTTGTTTTTGAATGGTTATTTATTGGATTTTATGGGCGAAATAGAGGCGCTCCCATTGGCTCCGCTGTGAGCGGACTTTTATTTACTTTTATTTGCAAGTTAGAATGCAAATATGTCCTCATATTTTTTGTAATGATTGTGAACGACAGGCAAAATTCCCCAGAAAAGTGTAGTTCCCTTTTCAGACACTCAAGAAAGCTACAACAAAGTAGCTAACGGTGTTACATTATGGTCACATTCATTGAGGTTGTCAATTCTGACTTCATGTCGCTCCTCTCCAGGTGCACTCCTCGTCCCAGTCTACGTTTGAATTCCTGCGGGGGATCCAGGACGACCACGCCGCCCTACAACACTTTAGAGACACGTTGCTGAAAATCTTTAGGGACAATGCTTGCAATGACAGGTACAAACTTTCTGCTGTCACCTAACTCAACAACAAGCATCCATTTGTTTCACCCTGGATTGTTTTCAATCATCTTCTAAAAGTCAAACTGCCTTAAAATGCGGACACTGAACAGGCATTTGATTAGGCACATGTACTATCAAATGACATTAAATACAAATAGAATCGACTGGAACTGTGGAGTGGCACTGCGTGACCATATTGTGTAAGCCAGTGCTTCTCAATCAATTATTCTCTGTCATGCCCCCCCCGCCCAATACTGAAAGTACCCCCTGCCTTCCATCCAACACTTTACCACGCCCTCTCAGTCAGTGGGTACCACCCCATTATTTGAGAAGTACTAACTCTTCTACTGCTGAACTGTTGTACACAAAAGAAACATTTTGCCAAAACATGCGCTCCTACTATTTTTCTGACAAATAACCATTATTAAACCTGACAATTCAAACCACAGATTGACTAGAAATGTCTCATATGTGCTTTAAAAACATCCACTATACTATAGCTTTCGAGCAGTGCTTCTCAATAGTTCTGTTACGCACCCCCTGGGAAGAGGAAAACATTCCGCCCCCACTCTCTGCTGTGACTATAAACAGTATCATTTGTCTATAGGTATACATTTGCGTAACATTGTATCCTTATAACATAACGAAAACAAAGAAAATCAGATCAACTTACAACAAAGAATAACTTTATTAACATTGTTTTTTAGTCTGTAATAGAAACGACTTAACCTCTTCAGGCCCAAGCTGTTTGTTTACATGCTTTTTTTTATTTCTCTTTGCTATTTGGGCTTATTGGACCCTAATTAGAATAAAAAACTAAGAATCATCTTTTGATATGATTAGTCCATAAGTAACAAACGTGTACTTCATGTTTAGTGACATGCTAATTCTTATTTTTACACTTTTTTTCCCAAATTCCATTGTATGTTATACTCTTCTGACACCACCAGATGGCAGTATAAGTGTCCACATAAGTGGCCATAAGACCCCAATTCAGCAGTGTACACGATTTTGGAAATAAGAGCTAAAAGGTGCTGTCCACGCATGTGGCCACTAAGCCTTTAGAGTTAAAGTGCATCAATTTGCCTGTAATTTAAAAAAAATCCTTACTGAAACTATAACCATTTTTTGGACCGACTTGGACCATTTGATACTGTAAACTAAAATTAAATTGCAACATTAACCCAAGAGCAGAATATATAAAACACTAACCTACAAAACAAAAATGAATAAAACAATTGTTTTTTAATCAAAATGAGGAATGTTTTGTAGTGCACGGCTTTTCAAAAGCGGGGTTTGAAGCGTTATACGAATAAAGCACGTGGTCACACTCACCCCACCTGGCATCGCACTGCACACCCCAGGGGGGCCTGCCCCACTATGTGCTCATGGGTGTTTTGCTGAAGAACAACACAATCATCTTGACAGAGGCTGCAAGTTGTCCATAAGTCATTAACATTGTGTGTAATGCATTGAAAACACCTGTATTACATGTGTGCTAGCATGTCCTCCTAATCATTTTGACCACTCACCATAGAGGGTGTAATCATGTAGAAACACTATTGTACACAATATGTATATTATTGTGCAGTTTGCAATAGTATGGATTAGGGATGTCCCGATCCAGGTTTTTGCACTTCCGATCCGATACCGATATTGTTTTTGCACTTCCGATCCGATACCGATACTGACCAATACCGATACTGGCCTATCCGAGCATGTATTAAAGTTTAAAGTTATTTAGCCTACTTAGTTGTCAGAATCATGTTGAAAAGGGTTTTAGTACTCTTGATAACAACTAGCCAGCTGAATTAGGGGAGTTTGAATAATACACAATGGTTGGTAACAAGAAACTGACCTGTTTATTCAAGGATAAACACAAAATAGACAAAATTATACATGACAAACAGAAATGGCATCATTGAACTAGGGCTGGGCGATATGGCCTTTTTTTAATATTGCGATATTTTAAGGCCATATTGCGATACACAATATATATCTCGATATTTTGCCTTAGCCTTGAATGAACACTTGATGCATATAATCACAGCAGTATGATGATTCTATGTGTTTTGATTGATTGATTGAGACTTTTATTAGTAGGTTGCACAGTGAAGTACATATTCCGTACAATTGACCACTAAATGGTAACACCCCAATAAGTTTTTCAACTTGTTTAAGTCGGGGTCCACTTAAATTGATTCATGATACAGATATATATTATCAGATATATACTATCATCATAATACAGTCATCACACAAGATAATCACATTGAATTATTTACATTATTTATAATCCAGGGTGTGGAGGGGGGCGCCGGATGTAAGTGTCAGAGTTTGATATGAGAATAAATCTAAAGTTAAAATATAGGGTAGAAATGCACCCATTTGCAGGAAATGTAGTCTTGATTTTCAAAATGTTCTTTCAAGGCTTGCATGTCTACATTAAAACATTCTTCTTCATACTGCATTAATATATGCTACTTTTAAACTTTCATGCAGAGAAGGAAATCACAACTAAAAAATCACTAATTTTTTCATACGGTGTTGATGTGGAAATTTTGGCCTCGACATTTTGATGGTGTGGGCGTGTGGCACCGAATGGAGATAAGCGTCTCGACAGACGTCACAATATTTGAACAATGATGACGAAAACTGTTTTCTCTGTCGTGTCGGTGTGTCGAAAATTGTTATGCGCTTATTTTTTTATTAGATTTTGTGCGTGGCATATAATTGCTATGCGCTGAGGACGCTTAAACAGTGCGCAATTGCACAGGCGCGCACCTTAGAGGGAGTGTTGCTCGCACGGCTGCGCTAGCATCACAGCTAACGTTAGCCATGCTGCTACCTCTCTGCTCGAAGAGGGCGTATACGTATGTGACGTATGACGTGACAGTATGTGACGTATGTCGTGACAGTATGTGACGTATGACGTGACAGTATGTGACGTATGACGTGACAGTATGTGACGTATGACGTGACAGTATGTGACGTATGACGTGACAGTATGTGACGTATGACGTGACAGTATGTGACGTATGACGTGACAGTATGTGACGTATGACGTGACAGTATGTGACGTGTGTAAGAAGGTGCGCTCGCTGTCTGTGAGAGGGAGACACAGGAAAGAGTGAGAAGAGCCTGTCGTGTAATGCCAGCAGCTAAAAGCAACTGCGTGAGAATCCACAGACCTGTGGATGTGTTGAAGGTGTGCTGGAAAATGCGGAACGGAAATTAGGAGCAGCAGAAAAGTGGAATGTATTATTTAAATCGGTGCGTTGGAAAACACGGACTGGATCTGGATTGGCATTTTCCCATGCCTTGCCGATACACATTTTTTTGCAAATATCGGCAGCCGATCCGATCCAAATATCGGATCGGGACATCCCTAGTATGGATCTGTATTGCAACGCTCTGGGTGTTGTTTTTAACCATATGTAGGAATATGATTTGCTTTAATCAAATGTTTATTTTCTGTGTATTTTTGTAGGATTGCCCTCCCTTTCCTCAAGATGCTCAATCAGATGTTGTCTAACAGCTCCTTTGAGATCTTTACAACAGAAGAAAAGTGAGTGTCACTGCAACACTTTTCATATTTCAATACAGTGGTACCTTGGTTTTTGTTATTAATCTGTTCCAACGGGACAGTCGAAAACCGAAACGTACGGAAGCCAAAGCAAATTTTGCCCATAAGAAATAATGTCGAAAGGTACCACTGTATGAGTTAATGTGGTGGACTACTTTGTCAGTGTATGTTCTACGTTACCAGTCACCAGTTCTGCATGGACCTCCTGGCTCTGTGTGAAGGCATCAGGAGATGCAGAGATATCTCCAAGCTCCGTGCCTGCATCGCCGTGTGAGTTTCTCTGTCGCTTGATAAGAAGTGTGCCCTGCTTCCTGTCTTAGAGAGTCACCATCCATGTTTACTTGTACCACCCATTCCATTGCCAGCTACTGTGGCCTCATCCAGTTCCAGGGTGACGTCAGGAAGAAGATCCTCTTCCAGCTGATGCTGTTGCTCTGCCATTCATTCCTCGTGGTACTTCCCCAAGTTAACACAAAAAGGAATGATCTTATCTCCTCATGGAATGGTCATGCAACGTTTCTTCTGCAGATTAGGACAACCACTGCCAGCCAGATGTACGAGATGCTGCTGACCTACGATGACGTTGTTGATCCCGAGGTTTTGGATGATGTCATGACTCTGCTTAGTGACACTAACTGGTAAAAGGCCACGTTCCTTCATTTCAAGCATTTATTTCGTAGATTGTGGAAATGTCAAAGTTTGCTTCTTGGGTCCAGGGAGAGCGACCCTGCCATACTGCGGAACCCCAGAAATCAGCTTTGTGATTGGCTGGAAGTCCCCAGGCCACGGCTGATTGCTAAGGTATAACACTCACCAGGCACACATCTATCCCATGGGATGAAATCCAAGGTAGAACCTAAAGTATACAGTAGGGCAAAAAAGTATTTAGTCAGCCACCGATTGTGCAAGTTCTCCCACTTAAAATGATGACAGAGGTCTGTAATTTTCATCATAGGTACACTTCAACTGTGAGAGACAGAATGTGAAAAAAAAATCCAGGAATTCACATTGTAGGAATTTTTAAAAAATGTATTTGTAAATTATGGTGAAAAATAAGTATTTGGTCACTTCAAACAAGGAAGATCTCTGGCTCTCACAGACCTGTAACTTCTTCTTTAAGAAGCTCTTCTGTCCTCCACTCATTACCTGTATTAATGGCACCTGTTTGAACTGGTTATCTGTATAAAAGACACCTGTCCACTACCTCAAACAGTCAGACTCCAAACTCCACTATGGCCAAGACCAAAGAGCTGTCGAAGGACACCAGGAAAAGAATTGTAGACCTGCACCAGACTGTGAAGAGTGAATCTACAATAGGCAAGCAGCTTGGTGTGACAAAAATCAACTGTGGGAGCAAGTATTAGAAAAATGGAAGACATACAAGACCACTGATAATCTCCCTCGATCTGGGGTCCACGCAAGATCTCATCCCGTGGGGTCAAAATGATCATGAGAACGGTGAGCAAAAATCCCAGAACCACACGGGGGGACCTGGTGATAGACCTGCAGAGAGCTGGGACCAAAGTAACAAAGGTTACCATCAGTAACACACTACGCCGACAGGGAATCAAATCCTGCAGTGCCAGACGTGTCCCCCTGCTTAAGCCAGTGCATGTCCAGGCCCGTCTGAAGTTTGCCAGAGAGCACATGGATGATACAGCAGAGGATTGGGAGAATGTCATGTGGTCAGATGAAACCAAAATAGAACGTTTTGGTATAAACTCAACTCGTCGTGTTTGGAGGAAGAAGAATACTGAGTTGCATCCCAAGAACACCATACCTACTGTGAAGCATGGGAGTGGAAACATCATGCTTTGGGGCTGTTTTTCTGCTAAGGGGACAGGCCGACTGATCCGTGTTAAGGAAAGAATGAATGGGGCCATGTATCGTGAGATTTTGAGCCGAAACCTCCTTCCATCAGTGAGAGCTTTGAAGATGACAATGATCCCAAACACACCGCCCGGGCAACGAAGGAGTGGCTCCGTAAGAAGCATTTGAAAGTCCTGGAGTGGCCTAGCCAGTCTCCAGACTTCAACCCCATAGAAAATATGTGGAGGGAGTTGAAAGTCCATGTTGCTCGGCGACAGCCCCAAAACATCACTGCTCTCGAGAAGATCTGCATGGAGGAATGGGCCAAAATACCAGCTACTGTGTGTGCAAACCTGGTAAAGACCTATAGTAATCGTTTGACCTCTGTTATTGCCAACAAAGGTTATATTACAAAGTATTGAGTTGAATTTTTGTTATTGACCAAATACTTATTTTCCACCATAATTTACAAATAAATTCTTTAAAAATCCTACAATGTGAATTCCTGGATTTTTTTTTCACATTCTGTCTCTCACAGTTGAAGTGTACCTAAGATGAAAATGACAGACTTCTGTCATCATTTTAAGTGGGAGAACTTGCACAATTGGTGGCTGACTAAATACTTTTTTGCCCCACTGTATATGAAATACTTGACTTGGTGAATTCTAGCTTTCAATATACTCCTCCCCTCTTAACCACGCCCCCAACCACCCCCGACCACGCCCCCACGCCCCACCTCCCGAAATCGGAGGTCTCAAGGTTGGCAAGTATGCCAGTGCAACTTATATATGTTTTTTTCCTTTTTTATTATGCATTTTCGGTGCGACTTATACTTTGAAAAATACGGTAGATGTTTTTATTTGGAACATTTAAGGTCAGATTAAGTTAATTATCTCATTCGATTTTGTTGCTGTTCCTAAAGTTGTGACCAATCAGTGCACTGCTTTGATACAATTTGTGCATGAACTATAACTCTTTTGTATTAACCAAAACTTGTTTTGAACTAGTGTCTCTTTTTGCCAACAGAAACCTGGCTGACATTCCTGATCATGTGTTTAAAGCAAGGTAGAAAATAATGACTGAATGACATCATGCATGGTTTACGCTGCTCGGAATCATGTTTTTACATGATAATAAATAGTAACAAAAATCCCTCGCGTCGACTATTTTGTTCCAATTGAAAGTCTGTCCGTGTTATTGTGTGCGCATGTCAAATGAGATCTCCCCTGGCAGGTAAAACCCTCCACAATTGAAGCATTTTAGCACTCGCACCCTTCTTGCTTCTCAGCGTACGAGACAGAAGCCATTGTGTTGCTCATAGTGTCCACTTTGTCCTCCTCCTGGCTCTTGACAGAGCTGCAATTGTTGCGTCATGGTCTTGGACTAAGAATCTTGGGCATATTGCGATACATTCTTTGGTAATGTGATTACTTTAACAAGGATAGTTTCTTTATTTGTCCTGTGGGGAAGGCACACTTAATCCCTGAATGAAAGTAGTCAGCGGCTTGTGCTTGTGTTGATAGTTAGCTAGTTGTGTTGATAGTTAGCTAGTTGTGTTGATAGTTAGCTAGTTGTGATGATAGTTAGCTAATTGTGTTGATAGTTAGCTAGTTGTGTTGATAGTTAGCTAGTTGTGTTGATAGTTAGCTAGTTGTGTTGATAGCTAGTTGTGTTGATAGTTAGCTAATTGTGTTGATAGTTAGCTAGTTGTGATGCTAGTTAGCTAATTGTGTTGATAGTTAGCTAGTTGTGTTGATAGTTAGCTAATTGTGTTGATAGTTAGCTAATTGTGTTGATAGTTAGCTAGTTGTGTTGATAGTTAGCTAATTGTGTTGATAGTTAGCTAGTTGTGTTGATAGTTAGCTAGTTGTGTTGATAGTTAGCTAGTTGTGTTGATAGTTAGCTAATTGTGTTGATAGTTAGCTAGTTGTGTTGATAGTTAGCTAATTGTGTTGATAGTTAGCTAGTTGTGTTGATAGTTAGCTAGTTGTGTTGATAGTTAGCTAATTGTGTTGATAGTTAGCTAGTTGTGATGATAATTAGCTAATTGTGATGATAGTTAGCTAGTTGTGTTGATAGTTAGCTAGTTGTGTTGATAGTTAGCTAATTGTGTTGATAGTTAGCTAGTTGTGTTGATAGTTAGCTAATTGTGTTGCTAGTTAGCTAGTTGTGTTGATAGTTAGCTAATTGTGTTGATAGTTAGTTAATTGTGTTGATAGTTAGCTAATTGTGTTGATAGTTAGCTAGTTGTGTTGATAGTTAGCTAATTGTGATGATAGTTAGCTAGTTGTGATGATAGTTAGCTAATTGTGTTGATAGTTAGCTAGTTGTGTTGATAGTTAGCTAGTTGTGATGATAGTTAGCTAGTTGTGTTGATAGTTAGCTAATTGTGATGATAGTTAGCTAGTTATGATGATAGTTAGCTAATTGTGTTGATAGTTAGCTAGTTGTGTTGATAGTTAGCTAATTGTGTTGATAGTTAGCTAGTTGTGTTGATAGCTAATTGTGTTGATAGTTAGCTAGTTGTGTTGATAGTTAGCTAATTGTGTTGATAGTTAGCTAGTTGTGTTGATAGTTAGCTAATTGTGTTGATAGTTAGCTAGTTGTGTTGATAGTTAGCTAGTTGTGTTGATAGTTAGCTAGTTGTGCCCAGTCATTTTTTAGCAAGCAGGGACAAACTGTCAACATACTTTAAAGCAGTGTTTCTTAGCCATAGGGCCGGTTGTAGTTGGACCAGGGGCGCCCCCTAGAGCAGTGTTTTTCAACCTTTTCTGAGCCAAGGCACATTATATTCATTGAAAAAATCCTGAGGCACACAACCAGGAGAAATCATTGAAAAATAAAACTCAGCAGCCAATATTGACAATAAAAAGTGATTTTCACAATTGTTTGGTATGACTTTAAAGCATAACCAAGCATGCTTCACTATAGCTCTTGTCTCAAAGTAGGTGTACTGTCACCACCTGTCACATCACACCCTGACTTATTTTGAGGTATTTGACGTTTTCCTGTGTGTGGTGTTTTAGTTCTTGTCTTTCGCTCCTTTTTCGGCGGCTTTTCCTCTTCTGTTGGTATTTTTCTGTAGCAGTTTCATGTCTTCCTTGAACGCCATTTCCCACACCTGCTTTGTTTTGGCAAGACTATTTAAGTCGTGTGGACACTTTGATTGTCATGTCATCTATGGGATGTACTTTGCGGACGCCATCTGCTCCACGTGCTGTATGTAAGTTTTTGCTGTCGTCCAGCATTCTGTTTTTGTTTACTTTGCAGCAAGTTCAGTTTTAGTTTTGCATAGCCTTCCCTAAGCTTCTTAGCGGCACTCACTTTTTGTTTATTTTTGGTTTAAGCGTTGGGTACCTTTTTACCTGCACGCTACTTCCTGCATATTGTGATCACCACAAACCATGTTCCCGACATCTACAAAGCAATTAGCTACCGGCTGCCACCTACTGATATGGAAGAGTATTACACGGTTACTCTGCCGAGCTCTAGACAGCACCGACACTCAACAACAACACATCATTTGCAGACTATAATTACTGCTTTGCAAAAAATATTTTTAACCCAAATAGGTGAAATTAGATCATCTCCCACGGCACACCAGACTGTATCTCACGGTGTGTACCGCGGCACAGTGGTTGAAAAACACTACCCAAGAGTGCTGCTAAAAAATATCTGTTTCTCAGCTGTAGTCCGTATTCAGGACCATGCTGTTTTTAAGTTGAAGTAGGGTGGTATTTATGTTTTGGCGACACAGAGTGGCCACAGAAATTCATTACATTTTCCACAAGCTTTGCACATGGCTGCTTGTATCAGACAACTTATATTCAATCCAATCCAATCCACTTTATTTATATAGCACATTTAAACAACAACATGTTTCCAAAGTGCTGCACAACAATATTAAACACAATTAAAAACAATATAAAATTAAAGCTGCAAGCAGCGTTGGTCGGGCCCGCGTATTTGGCAGGTGCTAGTCCTAAGTGTCCCGATGCTTTTGTCCAGTTTTCGTCCCAAGTGTCCCAATACTTTTGTCCAGTTTTAGTCCTAAGTGTCCCAATACTTTTGTCCAGTGTAGGTGTCCCAATACTTTAGTCCAGTGGTAGTCCTAAGTGTCCCAATACTTTTGTCCAGTTTTAGTCCTAAGTGTCCCAATACATTTGTCTAGTGGTAGTCCGAAGTGTCCCAATACTTTTGTCAAGTTGTAGTCCTTAGTGTCCCAATACTTTGGTCCAGTGTAGGTGTCCCAATACTTTAGGCCAATTGTCGTCCTAAGTGTCCCAATACTTTTGTCCAGTTTTAGTTGTAATTGTCCCAATACGTGTGTCAAGTTTTAGTCCCAAGTGTCCCAATAGTGTTGTCCAGTTTTCGTCCAAAGTGTCCCAATACTTTTGTCCAGTTGTCGTCCTAAGTGTCCCAAAACTTTTGTCCAGTTTTAGTCCTAAGTGTCCCAATACTTTTGTCCAGTGTAAGTGTCCCAATACTTTTGTTCAGTGGTAGTCCTAAGTGTCCCAATAGTGTTGTCCAGTTTTCGTCCAAAGTGTCCCAATACTTTTGTCCAGTTGTCATCCTAAGTGTCCCAATACTTTTGCCCAGTGGTAGTCATAAGTGTCCCAATACTTTTGTCCAGTTGTCATCCTAAGTGTCCCAATACTTTTGTCCAGTGGTAGTCATAAGTGTCCCAATACTTTTGTCTACTGTTTGTCCGAAGTGTCCCAATACTTTCATCCAGTTTTCGTCCTAACTGTCCCAATACTTTTGTCCAGTGGTAGTCATAAGTGTCCCAAAACTTTTGTCTACTTTTAGTCCGAAGTGTCCCAATACTTTTGTCTAGTGTACCTACCTTGTCTGCATTGTGTGGGCACGTTGGTGCTTCCTGCTTTTAAGCAGTCATCTTAAAAAAAACAGCAGCGCAGCAGCATCAGCGCAGCGGGTCTTTGAAGGCTCAGAAAATCAAAACCGGAGCAGTTAGAAAAACGCGCTTCTGTACTTTTAATCAGAAGGGTTCAATCTCTCTCCTGTGTTAGTTTGAAGCCGAAACGACAAACGCGCTCAGAGGAGATAATGTTTGAAGGAAGGTGACCGGTTTTTACAAAAATGTTGTTTTGAAGGGGGAATAGCAAACTTCCTGTTGATTTTTGCTGGGGGTTGTCAATTTATGAAATGTAGGTCTAAGTGAGACCTACATAGAGGTTTTTGTTTCATGTCTCTCCGACCTTCCCAGTGGGAGTTACAGGCAGTTTTGTCAGTTTTTTCATCCTAGGAGCAGTTTTTTGTGCGTTTTATTAAAAAATTGAGCTAGAGCACAATTTTGAGATTTGGGGTTAGGTTTTTTTATTAGATCGCAATTTTTGCCAGTCCTGATGTATGCGTTCAGTTTGGTGAGTTTTGAAGCATGTTAAGGGGGTCAAATTACAGCTCAAAGAGGCAAAAGTGACTGTTTTTAGTACTTTTTTGTCTTGAAGGGGGAATTGCCAACTTCCTGTTGATTTTTGCCCGAGGATGTACATTATGAAAACTAGGTCTAAGTCAGACCTACATAAAGGTTTTTGTTTCATGTCTCTCCAACCTTCCTAGTGTGAGTTACAGGCAGTCTAGTTGTTTTTTTCTTCCTAGGGGGCGCTAGAGCGCAATTTTGAGTTTTGTGGGTCGTTTTTTTTTTTTAAAGGCAATTTTCGCAGGTCCTGATTTGTGGGTCAAATATGGTGAGTTTTGAAGCATGTTAAGTGGGTCAAATTAGTGCTCAAAGAGGCGGCCGGTATAATAATAATAAAACCTTAGAAATTCAATAGGTCCTTATGTCCCATTGTATAAGGACTCCCTTTGGGAGTCCTTATACAATGGGCCATGCGGGCCCTAATAAATATGATATTGGGGACTTTAGATGCAAGCTGATATAATCTGACTTGTTTTTTATTTATATACAGTATATATATATATATATATATATATATATATATATATATATATATATATATATATATAATGTGACCGATATTTGATAGACCAGTGTTTTTCAACCACTGTGCCGCGGCACACTAGTGTACCGTGAGATACAGTCTGGTGTGCCGTGGGAGATGATCTAATTTCACCTATTTGTGTTAAAAATATTTTTTGCAAAGCAGTAATTATAGTCTGCAAATGATGTGTTGTTGTTGAGTGTCGGTGCTGTCTAGAGCTCGGCAGAGTAACCGTGTAATACTTTAGCCACATACTTGACATATTACGGTTGTCTGTTCAACATCTTCCCGCTTGAAGCCAAACCACCGCCAGACGATGAACCCCCTGCTGTTTTTCTTGGGAATTAAATATTTTTCCTTCGTTTGTCACCAGATTCATGTGACGTTTGTAAGAAGGTGCGCTTCTTTTATGTCTCTGTGAGAAGGAGAGACAAGAAAGGGTGAGAAGAGCCTGTAGTGTAATGCCAGTGACGTGCAGTCACTAGAGGCAGGTGAGGCCATCATGGAAAAAAAAAAAATGGAAAAAGAAAAATGTTTTGTTAAATTGTTATATGTATCCAGTGATTATACTATAAAGTTATTTTCCATTTAACTTCACCCGTTTTAGATTATTTTTATTTAAAATCGCTGAATTTTCACATTTGCCGTTCAAATACTGAGAAGAGACGGTGCGGTGCCAGTTGAGGCACGTCACTCAGTGCCTCAACATGGACGGACTCGGCTAACTGCTGGGCTGCTGTGCAGTGAGACTGTATTGCTATATGAATTATATTATACATTTCCATAGTTTAGTTAGCTGAGGTATATAATGTACAGTGTATTTTGTCAACAACTGTATGTGTGTAACGTATTTCTTGTGCTGAGCGATCATAAAACGGCTGCAAAAGACGCACTGGCTGAGGCTCGCCTCCTGCACCCCCGCCGTAGAATTGTTATATCAACTAAAGCCCACACTTAAACTTTCCACGTGCAAGATTGTATCTATTTAAAAAAGTTATTTCATAAGAAGCCAAAAAGTGCAAAAACAATAATGTTCGTGTTGGAGGAGTTGTGAATGACTGCAGGGCCACAACATTAGGTACGCCTGCAGCCTGCAGGTGTACCTAATTCACAACTCCTCCAACACGAACATTATTGTTTTTGCACTTTTTGGCTTCTTATGAAATAACTTTTGTAACCTATTTTCATGGGCTTTCCTCTTTGTGATGTTAAGTTCCTGTTATGCGCTGTTATACAGTATATGCCTTGAGCTCTTATTTTGAAGGCGCTAAGAGCGGAAGTGATGTCACGTTGCGGAGGTTTTTGAAAGAAGGTAAATAAAGTGGTCCTCGTGTAAACTGGAGCCTCCGTGTTTGTTATTTTGTAGTTTCATACAGTATAGGCCACATTTATAAACCCTCGGTTACACTTTTTTAAATAGATTCAATCTTGCACGTGGAAAGTTTAAGTGAGGGTTTTAGTTGCGGCGCATGGACTTCATTTATAAGTAAAGGTAAGACCATAATAACGTTTTTTTTTTTAATTAAATGTGCTTTTTTGTTTGCTACAGTTTGTATGTGTAAAGTTAAAGTTAAGTTAAAGTACCAATGATTGTCACACACACACTAGGTGTAATGAAATTTGTTCTCTGCATTTGACCCATCCCCTTGATCACCCCCTGGGAAGTGAGGGGAGCAGTGGGCAGCAGCCGCGCCGCGCCTGGGAATAATTTTTGGTGATTTAACCCCCAATTCCAAGCCTTGATGCTGAGTGCCAAGCAGGGAAGAATGCTGGTATGAGCTTTTAAACATAACCCGTTAACTGCTGCCAATCAAATGGTGAATAAGATACTCTTTAGGGTTCATATGCTTGCAAATCTGACTGTGATGAAGTCAGTGCCTCACCAGCCATCAACCTCACCGCACGTCACTGCTAAAAGAACGTATACTCCAATATCACCATCTAGTCATTTTCTACATCGCACAAACCCGCGATATATGGAGTATATTCCGTATATGGCCCAACTGTAGTTGCATGTATATACAGTAAGCACTTGGTGATGTTGTCATGTGAATGTTCCTGGATAGTCTCCACAAGGCTGTATTGTGGCTAAGATATGCAGTCCTATAAGTGATAGCATTGTTTATTGTGTCAGTGGTTCACATTCACTCCTGCCAACTGCAGGCCTTCTTATATATTTGTCTGCTGCAGTCTTAATATTGCCCTGGCCACATAATTCCACTTTAATTAATTCCCAGCCCAGATGGAAATTCCTCAAGTGGTATTTTTTTTGTCTGTAAAACAGGGTGGTGGTGGGTTTTTTTTCTCCCTGTAGGCCGGGGGCGGTTTGACGATAAAGTGAGCAAACCAAACGCTTTCTATACTCTTCTCAAGGCTGAGATGATGAATTGTTGTTAAGGCTTACAGTCGGCTGCCAGTAGCCATGGCGATCCCTTACTTGTACAAAAGCAGCCTTGTGGAGGAGTGGAGTGGGCTTGAGGTGTCCCCCTGATCCACTCTGTGCTATTTGCACTTTGCACTCTTTAAGTGTTATTGGTAATTACTAATGACTTCAATAGAGGCTGGCATAAATACATTCATCATTCTTTTACATAGAGAACAATTCAAATAAACTATGAGCCTCACTATCTTTACTGACTTTACTGCAAATGTTTTAAGTAATATTTTGACACGCCAAGAGTAACACGAGCGTAAAAAGAAGTTGAGTATTATTGAAATTCTCTATGAGGTTCAGGTCAGGGGAGTTGGCAGGCCAATGGAGGTCAGTACACCAGTTACTGGTGGTTTTAGCACTGCTGGAAAATGACATCATCATCTCCATCGAGCTTTTCAACAGATGGAAGCATGTAGTGCTCTAAAATCTCTTGGTACACAGCTGCATTGACCATACTTGCCAACCTTGAGACCTCCGATTTTGGGAGGTGGGGGCGGGGTCGGGGGCGTGGTTAAGAGAGGAGGAGTATATTTACAGTTAGAATTCACCAAGTCAAGTATTTCATATATATATATATATATATATAAGAAATACTTGACTTTCAGTGAATTCTAGCTATATATATTATATATATATATATATAAGGTCTATTCAGGTGTACTGGAGAGGAGGCTACGCCGGATAGTCGAACCTCGGATTCAGGAGGAACAGTGTGGTTTTCGTCCTGGTCGTGGAACTGTGGACCAGCTCTATACTCTCGGCAGGGTCCTTGAGGGTGCATGGGAGTTTGCCCAACCAGTCTACATGTGCTTTGTGGACTTGGAGAAGGCATTCGACCGTGTACCCCGGGAAGTCCTGTGGGGAGTGCTCAGAGAGTATGGGGTAACGGACTGTCTTATTGTGGCAGTTCGCTCCCTGTATGATCAGTGTCAGAGCTTGGTCCGCATTGCCGGCAGTAAGTCGGACACGTTTCCAGTGAGGGTTGGACTCCGCCAAGGCTGCCCTTTGTCACCGATTCTGTTCATAACCTTTATGGACAGAATTTCTAGACGCAGTCAGGACGTTGAGGGGATCTGGTTTGGTGGCTGCAGGATTAGGTCTCTGCTATTTGCAGATGATGTGGTCCTGATGGCTTCCTCTGGCCAAGATCTTCAGCTCTCGCTGGATCGGTTCGCAGCCGAGTGTGAAGCGACTGGGATGGGAATCAGCACCTCCAAGTCCGAGTCCATGGTTCTCTCCCGGAAAAGGGTGGAGTGCCATCTCCGGGTTGGGGAGGAGATCTTGCCCCAAGTGGAGGAGTTCAAGTACCTCGGAGTCTTGTTCACGAGTGAGGGAAGAGTGGATCGTGAGATCGACAGGCGGATCGGTACGGCGTCTTCAGTAATGCGGACGCTGTATCGATCCGTTGTGGTGAAGAAGGAGCTGAGCCGGAAGGCAAAGCTCTCGATTTACCGGTCGATCTACGTTCCCATCCTCACCTATGGTCATGAGCTTTGGGTCATGACCGAAAGGACAAGATCACGGGTACAAGCGGCCGAAATGAGTTTCCTCCGCCGAGTGGCGGGGCTCTCCCTTAGAGATAGGGTGAGAAGCTCTGTCATCCGGGGGGAGCTCAAAGTAAAGCCGCTGCTCCTCCACATGGAGAGGAGCCAGATGAGGTGGTTCGGTCATCTGGTCAGGATGCCACCCGAACGCCTCCCTAGGAAGGTGTTTCGGGCACGTCCGACCGGTAGGAGGCCACGGGGAAGACCCAGGACACGCTGGGAAGACTATCTCTCCCGGCTGGCCTGGGAACGCCTCGGGATCCCCCGGGAGGAGCTGGACGAAGTGGCTGGGGAGAGGGAAGTCTGGGCTTCCCTGCTTAAGCTGCTGCCCCCGCGACCCGACCTCGGATAAGCGGAAGAAGATGGATGGATGGATGGATGGTTTGTATTTTGAAAACAAAACTCACAGTCAGGTTTACTCCAAAAACAAACATGTAATTTGCAACATCATTTATGTATGTATAAACCCCCAAAAGCAGTGAAGTTGTCACGTTGTGTAAATGGTAAATAAAAAGAGAACACGACAAATCCTTTTCAACTTATATTCAATTGAATAGACTGCAAAGACAAGATATTTAACGTTCACACTGGAAAACTTTATTTTTTGCAAATATTTGCATCAGTGGGTGGATGTGGAAATAGTGTCAAAGCCCTTTGAGTACCTTGAAGGTAGAAAAGCGCTATACAAGTATAACCCATTTACCATTTACATTGTGGACGCCGTCTTTGCTCCACAGTAAGTCTTTGCTGTCGTCCAGCATTCTGTTTTTGTTTACTTTGTAGCCAGTTCAGTTTTACTTTTGTTCCCTAAGCTTCAATGCCTTTTCTTAGGGGCACTCACCTTTTGTTTATTTTTGGTTTAAGCATTAGACACCTTTTTACCTGCACGCTGCCTCCCGCTGTTTCCCACATCTACAAAGCAATTAGCTACCGGCTGCCACCTACTGATATGGAAGAGTATTACACGGTTACTCTGCCGAGCTCTAGACAGCACCGACACTCAACAACAACACATCATTTGCAGACTATAATTACTGCTTTGCAAAATATATTTTTAACCCAAATAGGTGAAATTAGATCATCTCCCACGGCACACTAGGGTGCTGCGGCACAGTGGTTGAAAAACACTGATCTAGACCACAGGGAGGCGTGTTAAATTTAGATAGAAATCGTTCATGAAGTATACGCCGAGTCGTAAAAGTGGAAGTTGAAGCATAAATAAAAGATGGAAGTTAGCATGATAATAACACGGCTCAGCCTGGTAATTCCACCATTGATGGAAATAGAAGAGATGATGTCATCATGAATGTGACAGCTTGACCACAGCCTTTTTACAACCTTTCACCACAGTTAGAATCTGCTGCACGCTATCTTGTCTCTGACACGACCATCTTCTCTACAATTATAGTTGCAGTATTTCAATCTCATTCATTACAACTTGTGTCCTTACAGTCTGTCATGTCTGTGTAATCATGTTTTGTTTTGTTTAGTTATAGGACTCTTTAGTTTCTGTCTTTTCACTCCCTTGTCTTGTTTCCATGATTACCCCATTAGTTTCACCTGTTCCACGTTTGGACTCATTGTGCACTCTTGATTGTCACCATAGCAACCCATTAGTTTTCACCTGTCACGTCACGCACCCGTTTCACGTTTTGAGTCACGCACCTGCTTTCACTAATCATGTCCGTAGTATTTAAGTTCATTCTTTTCAGTTTGTCGTTCTGACGACCTCACCACATTTATGCTCTGTCCATGCCTGATACTTCTTTCCATGTCCATTCTCCATATGCAACTATTTTTGTCCAAGCCAAGTAAGTTTTTGTTCCATGTTTATAGTCTTTTTGGTTTCATAGTTTGTTCTCCGCCATTGTGCGTGTTTTTCGTTTGTACTTTTTGCTATAGTCTTTTGATTTCATAGTTTATTCTCCGCCACTGTGCGCGCTTTCATTTATTCCTTTTTTTTTTGATAATAATTAATAAATCATGTACCTTCATTCCCGTCTCGCCCGAGCCAACTTTCCGTTGCATCCCGGAAAAGCACACACCCAAGACCAAGTCCTGACACAGTCGGTGCAATCCTGCTCTGTATTATCCTCATTTATACTGATGACACCATCATGCTCTGTATTATTCTCATTTATACTGATGACACAAGGTCATGGATGCTTCAAGCTATCAAAAAGTTATTGTTCCTGTCAGGTTCAAACACTGATGACATCTATTAAACAAGACAAGAAGCAAAGATTTAAACAGAGACAGAATGAAATTTGGCTCAATTTGAGGAGAGACGCACGGACACTGTACCCTTGCACAGTGTCTCAGCATACAGTCCAGGCCCGGCCCTAACCAATCTGGCGCCCTAGGCAAGATTTTAGATGGCGCCCCCCCCCCCTCACATCGGCAGTGAACTGTATATACTCACAAGAAACCAAATAGCTTTGTCTTTGACCTTTTTTTTACTTAAAGAAAGCAAATTAACAATCAGAATAGTTAACAAGATTAAAAAAAATATGAATAAATAAATGAATGCAAAAAATAAAAAATGAATATATGAAATACAATATTTTTTACATACATATTGCTTAATTAACATTAATGATGTGCACTTTAACAACTAGGCTTACAACTATACCTAATGGGTGGAAAAGTGACTATTACCTGCAGGGCAAACATTAGCTAACCAGAAGGCAATAACAATGTAAACAAAAAACACCTGCTTAAAAGATCTAATACAAATGTCCCTGAGGAATGTAAGGTGGGAGTACTGTAATTACCTAACGTTACATTATTATTTTCCATAACAATTTAGCCCCCTCCACAATATTAACCCGACGTTAAAACAGAACTAGCTATTTATTGATTAGCAATTGCCAAATCATGTAACATTAGCTTAATGCTAAAAAGCCAGGTTACTATCACATTCTGTAACAGACAAATAATTTCATGTAGGCTAACGTTACCTACCTGCTACCTCTGTCTTTTCTCGTTTCTCCTCCTCTTCTTTTCTCTTTTTTCTTCCCTGGGCACCTGACAGTTTTGGCCGTTTTGACATCTTGTGTTGATTTTTTGATGTGGTGACGTCCAAAAAGAGTCTTGATACGGGAAGGGAGGGGGCGCACCGGGCGAAGGGGGGCGGGGGGCGTAATGTTGTAACAAATAATATTTCTATTAAATAGGCTTTACTTTGCATTTTAATTAACGTGGGATTATTTTTTGTATTTAGAAATAATAGTACCAACTTTTTTTTTTTTTTCTCCAACATTTGTGGCACTGGCGTGGCGCCCCCTGATGGACGGCGCCCTTAGCATTTGCCTATACGGCCTATGCCACGGGCCGGCCCTGATACAGTCTCTCAGCACGCTCTGCCAAAAGATTGTACGCCTCCCCCTTTATTTGGACTTTCTTTGACCACATGACAACAGCTGCTTCTAAGGGAGACGAGGTCATAAACAGCCATCGCCTTTGCTTACAACAGTTCAAAAGAAAAGGTGGTAAAACAGTTGAAAAAGAGGTTCGTAAAACAGTTGAAAAAGGATGTTCAAAAAGCGGTTGAACTTGAGCAGATCCTGCCTTCTCTCCGCTTTGAAGTCCAATATCTTTCTGTTGATTACAATACATGGAAGAAAACAGAAACACCTTCATGTTGCTTCCCACCCTACACAGTGGAGTTTTAAAAGCCTTCTTCTTGGTAGGTTTCAAAGACAGCTTTTGGGCTTCTCGCTGGGAACTCATTTCAACACAAAGTTTTGTGATAACTTAGATAAAATGATTCTAACATTTCCGGGATAAAATTTTTGTATTTTAACATCTTCATAAGGCTAAATCAGGGGTGTCAAATTGGTTTTAATTGAGGGCCACGTCGCAGTCCTGTTTGCCCTCAGAGGGCCACTTCTAACAGTCAATGATATTATTGCATTTCATGATTTGGATTTTTTTTTTTTATGTACAACAATGTGAATTTTTTTTTGTAGATTTTGCAGTAAATAAGTGACAGGTCAGTCGCAAAAATTTTTACTGTAAAATTGACAGTGTTTTTTCCAGTAAATGGAAAAAACAGTACCACTGTTATCTCAGTTAGAATTTTACTTTTTTTTTTTTTACTGTAAATATAAAACTGCATTTTTACAGTCAGATTCTAGCAATTTAGCTGCAGGATTTTACAGCAAAAATGACAACTGTAGATTTTACTGTATACTATTGTGAGTAGCAACACAGTACCACCGTTTTTTTTACAGTAAAAACCTGCCAGCATTTTATGGTCAAATTTTTAATGTACAGTAAAATGCTGAAAAACCACAGTAAATGTTGTTAAAGTCGCTGTAAAATCTATTTATTTAATTTGATGAATAACTTGCTTAGAAATCATAAGTCAAGCAGATAAAAAGTATTTATTTCTAGTTGAACAAGAACATTGTTTGAATCTATGATCATATATTTGTTATTATAATATTTATGTTGGAAAAATATGTATTATAAAATACAAATTTAAATAAAAAATATGAAAAAATATTTATTTAAAAATGTATTTAAAAAGATTTATTAAATTTGACAATTTGATGAATAGCTTGCTTAGAAATCACAAGTCAAGCAGATAAAAAGTATTTATTTCTAGTTTAACAAAAACATTGTTTGAATCTATGATCATATATTTGTTACATTATAATATTTATGTTGGAAAAATATTTATAAAAAAATAAAAATTTAATTTTTTTTTTTATATAAATATTTATTTAAAAATATATTTTAAAAATATTTCTTAAATTTGACAATTTGATCAATAACTTGCTTAGAAATCATAAGTCAAGCAGATAAAAAGTATTTATTTCTAGTTGAACAAAAACATTGTTTGAATCTATGATCATATATTTGTTATTATAATATTTATGTTGGAAAAATATGTATTATAAAATACAAATTTAAATAAAAAATATGAAAAAATATTTATTTAAAAATGTATTTAAAAATATTTATTAAATTTGACAATTTGATGAATAGCTTGCTTAGAAATCACAAGTCAAGCAGATAAAAAGTATTTATTTCTAGTTTAACAAAAACATTGTTTGAATCTATGATCATATATTTGTTACATTATAATATTTATGTTGGAAAAATATTTATAAAAAAATAAAAATTTAAATTTTTTTTTTATATAAATATTTATTTAAAAATATATTTTAAAAATATTTCTTAAATTTGACAATTTGATCAATAACTTGCTTAGAAATCATAAGTCAAGCAGATAAAAAGTATTTATTTCTAGTTGAACAAAAACATTGTTTGAATCTATGATCATATATTTGTTATTATAATATTTATGTTGGAAAAATATTTATTATAAAGTAAAAATTTAAATAAAAAAAATGAAAAAATATTTATTTAAAAATGTATTTAAAAATATTTATTAAATTTGACAATTTGATGAATAACTTGCTTAGAAATCACAAGTCAAGCAGATAAAAAGTATTTATTTCTAGTTTAACAAAAACATTGTTTGAATCTATGATCATATATTTGTTACATTATCATATTTATGTTGGAAAAATATATATATTTTTTTTTATTAAAATAAAAAAAAATATATATATTTATTTAAAAATGTATTTAAAAATATTTATTAGATTTGACAATTTGATGAATAACTTGCTTAGAAATCATAAGTCAAGCAGATAAAAAGTATTTATTTCTATATTAACAAAAACATTGTTTGAATCTATGATCGTATATTTGTTACATTATAATATTTATTTTGGAAAAATATTTATTAATTTTTTTTAATTAAAATAAAAAAATATATATATTTATTTAAACATTTATTTAAAAATGTTTATTAAATTTGACAATTTGATGAATAACTTGCTTAGAAATCATAAGTCAAGCAGATAAAAAGTATTTATTTCTAGTTGAACAAAAACATTGTTTGAATCTATGATCATATATTTGTTATTATAATATTTATGTTGGAAAAATATTTATTATAAAATAAAAATTTAAATAAAAAATATGAAAAAATATTTATTTAAAAATGTATTTAAAAATATTTATTAAATTTGACAATTTGATGAATAACTTGCTTAGAAATCACAAGTCAAGCAGATAAAAAGTATTTATTTCTAGTTTAACAAAAACATTGTTTGAATCTATGATCATATATTTGTTATTATAATATTTATGTTGGAAAAATATTTATTATAAAATAAAAATGTAAATAAAAAATATGAAAAAATATTTATTTAAAAATGTATTTAAAAATATTTATTAAATTTGAAAATTTGATGAATAACTTGCTTAGAAATCACAAGTCAAGCAGTTAAAAAGTATTTATTTCTAGTTTAACAAAAACATTGTTTAAATCTATGATCATATATTTGTTACATTATAATATTTATGTTGGAAAAATATTTATTAATTTTTTTTTAATTAAAATAAAAAAATATATATATTTATTTAAACATTTATTTTAAAATGTTTATTAAATTTGACAATTTGATGAATAACTTGCTTAGAAATCATAAGTCAAGCAGATAAAAAGTAGTTATTTCTAGTTTAACAAAAACATTGTTTGAATCTATGATCATATATTTGTTACATTATAATATTTATGTTGGAAAAATATGTATTAAAATTTTTTAAATTTAATATTTTTTTTAAATATTTATTTAAAAATGTATTTAAAAATATTTATTAAATTTGACAATTTCATGAATAACTTGCTTAGAAATCATAAGTCAACCAGATAAAAAGTATTTATTTCTATATTAACAAAAACATTGTTTGAATCTATGATCGTATATTAGTTACATTGTAATATTTATGTTGGAAAAATATTTATTAAAAAATTAAAAAACAAATTAAAATAAAAAAAGTAAAAATATTTATTTAAAAATGTATTCAAAAATATTTATAAAATTTGACAATTTGATGAATAACTTGCTTGGAAATCACAAGTCAAGCAGATAAAAAGTATTTATTTCTAGTTTAACAAAAACATTGTTTGAATCTATGATCATATATTTGTTACATTATAATATTTATGTTGGAAAAATATTTATAAAAAAATAAAAATTTAAAATTTTTTTAAATAAATATTTATTTAAAAATGTATTTTTAAATATTTGTTAAATTTGACAATTTGATGAATAACTTGCTTAGAAATCATAAGTCATGCAGATAAAAAGTATTTATTTCTAGTTGAACAAAAACATTGTTTGAATCTATGATCATATATTTGTTACATTATAATATTTATGTTGGAAAAATATTTATAAAAAAATATTATTATTTTTTTTAATATAAATATTTATTTAAAAATATATTTTAAAAATATTTCTTAAATTTGACAATTTGATCAATAACTTGCTTAGAAATCATAAGTCAAGCAGATAAAAAGTATTTATTTCTAGTTGAACAAAAACATTGTTTGAATCTATGATCATATATTTGTTATTATAATATTTATGTTGGAAAAATATTTACAATAAAATAAACATTTAAATAAAAAATATGAAAAAATATTTATTTAAAAATGTATTTAAAAATATTTATTAAATTTGACAATTTGATGAATAACTTGCTTAGAAATCACAAGTCAAGCAGATAAAAAGTATTTATTTGTAGTTTAACAAAAACATTGTTTGAATCTATGATCATATATTTGTTACATTATAATATTTATGTTGGAAAAATATTTATTAATTTTTTTTTTATTAAAATAAAAAAATATATATATTTATTTAAACATTTATTTACAAATGTTTGTTAAATTTGACAATTTGATGAATAACTTGCTTAGAAATCATAAGTCAAGCAGATAAAAAGTATTTATTTCTAGGTTAACAAAAACATTGTTTGAATCTATGATCATATATTTGTTACATTATAATATTTATGTTGGAAAAATATTTATTAAAAAATTTTAGATTAAATTTTTTTTTAATATTTATATAAAAATGTATTTAGAAATATTTATTAAATTTGACAATTTGATGAATAACTTGCTTAGACATCATAAGTCAAGCAGATAAAAAGTATCTATTTCTATATTAACAAAAACATTGTTTGAATCTATGATCGTATATTAGTTACATTGTAATATTTATGTTGGAAAAATATTTATTAAAAAATTAAAAAACAAATTAAAATAAAAAAGTAAAAATATTTATTTAAAAATGTATTCAAAAATATTTATAAAATTTTACAATTTGATGAATAACTTCTAAGAAATCATAAGTCAAGCAGATAAAAAGTGTTTATTTCTAGTTGAACAAAAACATTGTTTGAATCTATGATCGTATGTTTGTTACATTATAATATTTATGTTGGAAAAATATTTATTAAAAAATAAATTAAAATGTAAAATTTTTTTTAAAATATTTATTTAAAAATGTATTTAAAAATATTTATTACATTTGAAAATTTGATGAATAGCTTGCTTAGAAATCATAAGTCAAGCAGATAAAAAAGTATTTATTTCTAGTTGAATAAAAACATTGTTTGAATCTATGATCATATATTTGTTACATTATAATATTTATGTTGGAAAAATATTTATAAAAAAATAAACATTTAAATTTAATTTTTTTTATAAATATTTATTTAAAATGTATTTTAAAATATTTCTTAAATTTGACAATTTGATCAATAGCTTGCTTAGAAATCATAAGTTAAGCAGATAAAAAGTATTTATTTCTAGTTGAACAAAAACATTGTTTGAATCTATGATCATATATTTGTTACATTATAATATTTATGTTGGAAAAATATTTATAAAAAAATAAAAATGTAAATAAATTTTTTTTTATGAATATTTATTTAAAAATTTATTTTAAAATATGTATTAAATTTGATGAATCACTTGCTTAGAAATCATAAGTCAAGCAGATAAAAAGTATTTATTTCTAGTTGAACAAAAACATTGTTTGAATCTATGATCATATATTTGTTACATTATAATATTTATGTTGGAAAAATATGCGATTGCATTGAGTACATTTATTTTTTTTGTCAAAATGGAAAAAAATAATACATTTAGTAAGAAGATATAAAGTACTTTAATGACGCATATTATTCCCAGGCTTCTGAGGGCCAAATAAAATGATGTGGCGGGCCAGATCTGGCCCCCGGGCCTTGAGTTTGACACCTGTGGGCTAAATAATTGAGTCTGGGAGACACAGCTGCATGTTTTTTTTTTTTTTTTTTACAAATTGCTTTAAAGAACATGATTCAAAATAAAATAGCAGCAAAACTGGTGATCTGACACTTTCACGTCGGGTTGTGTTTCCTTAGTTGGTTCCTGTCAGCGCTTTTATTTTGCTTCCATTTCCTGCTTGTCTCTCTGAGCGCTGTTTCCCCCTCACCTGCCGCTGATTGGCAGCCTGGCCACACCTGTTGTCGATCAGCTGGCTGCTATTTAAGCCTGCCTCGCCCTCCAGTCAGGGCTCGATGATTTCTTTCCTGTCTCCTGTCATCCTATTAAAGTCATGTTTTCCTGCGCTACAACGCCTGCTATCTCTGCATCTTGGCCTTCGCCACCAACACATTATGACCAAAACTTTAGCAAAGTTGCTAAGCTAACAAAATTGATAAATAACTGAATAATTTAAAGAAAATATATATATATATATTTGCAGGACATTTTCCAGAGAAAAGTGAAGGCACCATTAATGCTGAAAGGTACATACAGCTTTTGGAGCAACATATGTGTTATCATGGACGCCCCTGCTTATTTCAGCAAGATAATGCCAAGCCACGTGTTACAACAGCGTGGCTTCATAGTAAAAGAGTATGGGTACTAGACTGGCCTGCCTGTAGTCCAGACATTGAAAATATGAAGGCTAAAATATGAGAAGGGAGACTGTTGAGCAACTTAAGCTGTACATCAAGCAAGAATGGGAAAGAATTCAACATCAAAAATGTGTCTCCTCAGTTCCCAAACCTTTACTGAGTGTTGTTAAAAGGAAAGGCCATGTAACACACTGATAAAAATGCATTTTTTGCAATGTGTTGCTG
The DNA here is from genome assembly GCF_033978685.3 of Nerophis lumbriciformis. Lineage (NCBI taxonomy): Eukaryota > Metazoa > Chordata > Actinopteri > Syngnathiformes > Syngnathidae > Nerophis > Nerophis lumbriciformis. Next base: position 3,464,738 of record NC_084569.2, read on the forward strand.
CCATTCAATTCTGAGTTCATGATTATTTGCAATAAAATGTCATCACTCGTTGCTGTTGATGCTCCCAGTTGTGGGCAAAGCATGTGAGCGTGAGGCCAGCTGAAGGTCGCCATCTCTCCTTCCTCCCCCATCCGACTAATACTCGGAATCTGTTATCCTAACATCGGCAGTTCTTCCAAAAGCAAAAAAAAATCAAATGAAGGGGTGTTGCGTTGGAAGTGAGGATGTGCTGATGTCACATTGTGCAGCCTTAAGTGCTTTGCAGCTGAAGAAGTGAAAGTTAGAAAAGAGTGTGATGAGTGTGATCATGGGACTGGGAGATGATCACATGACTTTCATCTTCTCAGCCTGTACTCATCAGTGGGACTCACTATTACTCTCCAACACTAAACAATACACTTGTACTAGTGTCTGCACATCAGTGGGACTCACTATTACTCTCCAACACTAAACAATACACTTGTACTAGTGTCTGCACATCAGTGGGACTCACTATTACTCTCCAACACTAAACAATACACTTGTACTAGTGTCTGCACATCAGTGGGACTCACTATTACTCTCCAACACTAAACAATACACTTGTACTAGTGTCTGCACATCAGTCTGACTCACTATTACTCTCCAACACTAAACAATACACTTGTACTAGTGTCTGCACATCAGTGGGACTCACTATTACTCTCCAACACTAAACAATACACTTGTACTAGTGTCTGCACATCAGTGGGACTCACTATTACTCTCCAACACTAAACAATACACTTGTACTAGTGTCTGCACATCAGTGGGACTCACTATTACTCTCCAACACTAAACAATACACTTGTACTAGTGTCTGCACATCAGTCTGACTCACTATTACTCTCCAACACTAAACAATACACTTGTACTAGTGTCTGCACATCAGTGGGACTCACTATTACTCTCCAACACTAAACAATACACTTGTACTAGTGTCTGCACATCAGTGGGACTCACTATTACTCTCCAACACTAAACAATACACTTGTACTAGTGTCTGCACATCAGTGGGACTCACTATTACTCTCCAACACTAAACATTACACTTGGTTCAAGTCTTTTGCCAAAGTTTGGAGACACTTTCTGGGGGAAACAGCGCTCAGAGAGACAAGCAGGAAATGGAACCAAAATAAAAGCGCTGACAGGAACCAACTAAGTAAACACAACCCGACGTGAAAGTGTCAGATCACCACAGTTTTGCTGCTATTTTATTTGGAATCATATTCTTTACAGCAATTTGTAAAAAAAAAAAAAAAAAAATATGCAGCTGTGTCTCCCAGACTCAATTATTTAGCCCACAGGTGTCAAACTCAAGGCCCGGGGGCCAGATCTGGCCCGCCACATCATTTTATTTGGCCCTCGGAAGCCTGGGAATAATATGCGTCATTAAGGTACTTTATATCTTCTTACTAAATGTATTATTTTTTTCCATTTTGACAGAAAAAATAAATGTACTCAATGCAATCGCATATTTTTCCAACATAAATATTATAATGTAACAAATATATGATCATAGATTCAAACAATGTTTTTGTTCAACTAGAAATAAATACTTTTTATCTGCTTGACTTATGATTTCTAAGCAAGTTATTCATCAAATTGTCAAATTTAAGAAATATTTTAAAATACATTTTTAAATAAATATTTATAAAAAAAATTTAAATTTAAATTTTTATTTTTTTATAAATATTTTTCCAACATAAATATTATAATGTAACAAATATATGATCATAGATTCAAACAATGTTTTTGTTAACCTAGAAATAAATACTTTTTATCTGCTTGACTTATGATTTCTAAGCAAGTTATTCATCAAATTGTTAAATTTAAGAAATATTTTAAAATACATTTTTAAATAAATATTTATAAAAAAAAATTAAATTTAAATTTTTATTTTTTTATAAATATTTTTCCAACATAAATATTATCCATCCATCCATTTTCTACCGCTTATTCCCTTTTGGGGTCGCGGGGGGCGCTGGAGCCTATCTCAGCTACAATCGGGCGGAAGGCGGGGTACACCCTGAACAAGTCGCCACCTCATCGCAGGGCCAACACAGATAGACAGACAACTTTCACACTCACATTCACACACTAGGGACCATTTAGTGTTGCCAATCAACTTATCCCCAGGTGCATGTCTTTGGAGGTGGGAGGAAGCCGGAGTACCCGGAGGGAACCCACGCAGTCACGGGGAGAACATGCAAACTCCACATGTAACAAATATATGATCATAGATTCAAACAATGTTTTTGTTCAACTAGAAATAAATACTTTTTATCTGCTTGACTTATGATTTCTAAGCAAGCTATTCATCAAATTTTCAAATGTAATAAATATTTTTAAATACATTTTTAAATAAATATTTTTTTTTTAAATTTACATTTTAATTTATTTTTTAATAAATATTTTTCCAACATAAATATTATAATGTAACGAACATACGATCATAGATTCAAACAATGTTTTTGTTCAACTAGAAATAAATACTTTTTATCTGCTTGACTTATGATTTCTTAGCAAGTTATTCATTAAATTGTAAAATTTTATAAATATTTTTAATACATTTTTAAATAAATATTTTTACTTTTTTTATTTTAATTTGTTTTTTAATTTTTTAATAAATATTTTTCCAACATAAATATTATAATGTAACAAATATACGATCATAGATTCAAACAATGTTTTTGTTCAACTAGAAATAAATACTTTTTATCTGCTTGTGTTATGATTTCTAAGCAAGTTATTGATCAAATTGTCAAATTTAATAAATATTTTTAAATACATTTTTAAATAAATATTAAAAAAAAAAAATTATTTTTATTTTTTAATAAATATTTTTCCAACATAAATATTATAATGTAACAAATATATGATCATAGATTCAAACAATGTTTTTGTTAAACTAGAAATAAATACTTTTTATCTGCTTGACAAAGTTTGGAGACACTTTCTGGCTCAGAAGCATGTGCAAATATGCACTATATTCTATACTGAAGTGTATATTGTACATCATATATAGTCTCAATGTAAATTAAAGCTGCAAGCAGCGTTGGTCGGGCCCGCGTATTTGGCAGGTGCTAGTCCTAAGTGTCCCAATACTTTTGTCTACTTTTAGTCTGAAGTGTCCCAAGACTTTTGTGTAGTGTACCTACCTTGTCTGCATTGTGTGGGCACGCTGGTGCTTCCTGCTTTTGAGCAGCCATCTTAAAAAAAACAGCAGCGCAGCAGCATCAGCGCAGCGGGTCTTTGAAGGGTCATAAAATCAAAACCGGAGCAGGTATTAAAAAGCTTTTATACACAAGGGTTCAATCTCTCTCCTGTGTTAGTTTGAAGCCTAAACGACAAACGTGCTTAGAGGAGATAGATTTTGAAGGAAGGTGACCGGTTTTTACAAAAATGTTGTTTTGAAGGGGGAATAGCAAACTTCCTGTTGATTTTTGCTGGGGGTTGTCAATTTATGAAATGTAGGTCTAAGAGAGACCTACATTGAGGTTTTTGTTTCATGTCTCTCCGACCTTCCCAGTGGGAGTTAAAGGCAGTTTTGTCATTTTTTTCTTCCGAGGAGCAGTTTTTTCTCCGTTTTATTAAAAAATTGCTCTAGAGCGCAATTTTTAAATTTGGGGTTAGGTTTTTTTTATTAGATCGCAATTTCTGCTGGTCCTGATGTGTGTGTTCAGTTCGGTGAGTTTTGAAGCATGTTAAGGGGGTCAAATTACAGCTCAAAGAGGCAAAAAGTGACTGTTTTTAGTACATTTTTGTCTTGAAGGGGGAATTGCCAACTTCCTGTTGATTTTTGCCCGAGGAAATTAATTAATGAAAAGTAGGGCTAAGTGAGCCCTACATAGAGGTTTTTGTTTCATGTCTCTACAACATTCGTACTGGGAGTTATAAGCAGTTTTCTTTCTAGGGGGCGCTAGAGCGCAATTTTGAGTTTTGGGGTTCGTTTTTTTTTTTATTAAAAGACAATTTTTGCAGGTCCTGATGTGTGGGTCAAATATGGTGAGTTTTGAAGCATGTTAAGTGGGTCAAATTAGTGCTCAAAGAGGCGGCGGAATAATAATAAAACCTTAGAAAAACAATAGGTCCTTATGTCCCATTGTAAAAGGACTCCCGTTGGGATTCCTTTTACAATGGGCCATGCGGGCCCTAATTATGCACTATATTGTATAGTGAAGTGTATATTGTACATCATATATAGTCTCAATGTATACTGACTAATAAATATCAAGTCAAAGTTTTATTGGGTGTTCCAACAGGACAATGACACCTTTTTAAGTCAGTGTTTTTCAACCTTTTTAAGTCAGTGTTTTTCAACCTTTTTAAGTCAGTGTTTTTTAACCTTTTTAAGTCAGTGTTTTTCAACCTTTTTAAGTCAGTGTTTTTCAACCTTTTTAAGTCAGTGTTTTTCAACCTTTTTAAGTCAGTGTTTTTCAACCTTTTTAAGTCAGTGTTTTTCAACCTTTTTAAGTCAGTGTTTTTTAACCTTTTTAAGTCAGTGTTTTTCAACCTTTTTAAGTCAGTGTTTTTCAACCTTTTTAAGTCAGTGTTTTTCAACCTTTTTAAGTCAGTGTTTTTCAACCTTTTTAAGTCAGTGTTTTTCAACCTTTTTAAGTCAGTGTTTTTTAACCTTTTTAAATCAGTGTTTTTTAACCTTTTTAAGTCAGTGTTTTCCGACCTTTTTTAAGTCAGTGTTTTTCAACCTTTTTAAGTCAGTGTTTTTCAACCTTTTTAAGTCAGTGTTTTTTAACCTTTTTAAGTCAGTGTTTTTTTCAACCTTTTTAAGTCAGTGTTTTTCAACCTTTTTAAGTCAGTGTTTTTTAACCTTTTTAAGTCAGTGTTTTTTTCAACCTTTTTAAGTCAGTGTTTTTCAACATTTTTAAGTCAGTGTTTTTTAACCTTTTTAAGTCAGTGTTTTTCAACCTTTTTAAATCAGTGTTTTTTTAACCTTTTTAAGTCAGTGTTTTTTAACCTTTTTAAGTCGATGTTTTTCAACCTTTTTAAGTCAGTGTTTTTTAACCTTTTTAAGTCAGTGTTTTTTAACCTTTTTAAGTCAGTGTTTTTTAACCTTTTTAAGTCAGTGTTTTTCAACCTTTTTAAATCAGTGTTTTTCAACCTTTTTAAGTCAGTGTTTTTTAACCTTTTTAAGTCGATGTTTTTCAACCTTTTTAAGTCAGTGTTTTTTAACCTTTTTAAGTCAGTGTTTTTTAACCTTTTTAAGTCAGTGTTTTTCAACCTTTTTAAGTCAGTGTTTTTTCAACCTTTTTAAGTCAGTGTTTTTTAACCTTTTTAAGTCAGTGTTTTTCAACCTTTTTAAGTCAGTGTTTTTAACCTTTTTTAAGTCAGTGTTTTTTTCAACCTTTTTAAGTCAGTGTTTTTTAACCTTTTTAAGTCAGTGTTTTTTAACCTTTTTAAGTCAGTGTTTTTCAACCTTTTTTAAGTCAGTGTTTTTCAACCTTTTTAAGTCAGTGTTTTTCAACCTTTTTAAGTCAGTGTTTTTTAACCTTTTTAAGTCAGTGTTTTTCAACCTTTTTAAGTCAGTGTTTTTTCAACCTTTTTAAGTCAGTGTTTTTTAACCTTTTTAAGTCAGTGTTTTTCAACCTTTTTAAGTCAGTGTTTTTTAACCTTTTTAAGTCAGTGTTTTTCAACCTTTTTAAGTCGATGTTTTTAACCTTTTTTAAGTCAGTGTTTTTTTTAACCTTTTTAAGTCAGTGTTTTTTAACCTTTTTAAGTCAGTGTTTTTTAACCTTTTTAAGTCAGTGTTTTTCAACCTTTTTTAAGTCAGTGTTTTTCAACCTTTTTAAGTCAGTGTTTTTCAACCTTTTTAAGTCAGTGTTTTTCAACCTTTTTAAGTCAGTGTTTTTAACCTTTTTTAAGTCAGTGTTTTTTTCAACCTTTTTAAGTCAGTGTTTTTTAACCTTTTTAAGTCAGTGTTTTTCAACCTTTTTAAGTCAGTGTTTTTTAACCTTTTTAAGTCAGTGTTTTTTAACCTTTTTAAGTCAGTGTTTTTCAACCTTTTTAAATCAGTGTTTTTAACCTTTTTTAAGTCAGTGTTTTTTTCAACCTTTTTAAGTCAGTGTTTTTCAACCTTTTTAATCAGTGTTTTTTAACCTTTTTAAATCAGTGTTTTTTAACCTTTTTAAATCAGTGTTTTTTAACCTTTTTAAGTCAGTGTTTTTCAACCTTTTTAATCAGTGTTTTTTAACCTTTTTAAATCAGTGTTTTTCAACCTTTTTAAGTCAGTGTTTTTCAACCTTTTTAAGTCAGTGTTTTTCAACCTTTTTAAGTCAGTGTTTTTTTTCGACCTTTTTAAATCAGTGTTTTTTAACCTTTTTAAGTCAGTGTTTTTCAACCTTTTCAAGTCAGTGTTTTTTAACCTTTTTAAGTCAGTGTTTTTTAACCTTTTTAAGTCAGTGTTTTTCAACCTTTTTAAATCAGTGTTTTTAACCTTTTTTAAGTCAGTGTTTTTTTCAACCTTTTTAAGTCAGTGTTTTTCAACCTTTTTAATCAGTGTTTTTTAACCTTTTTAAATCAGTGTTTTTTAACCTTTTTAAATCAGTGTTTTTTAACCTTTTTAAATCAGTGTTTTTTAACCTTTTTAAATCAGTGTTTTTTAACCTTTTTAAATCAGTGTTTTTTTAACCTTTTTAATCAGTGTTTTTCAACCTTTTTAAGTCAGTGTTTTTCAACCTTTTTAAGTCAGTGTTTTTTTTCGACCTTTTTAAATCAGTGTTTTTTAACCTTTTTAAGTCAGTGTTTTTCAACCTTTTCAAGTCAGTGTTTTTTAACCTTTTTAAGTCAGTGTTTTTTAACCTTTTTAAGTCAGTGTTTTTCAACCTTTTTAAATCAGTGTTTTTAACCTTTTTTAAGTCAGTGTTTTTTTCAACCTTTTTAAGTCAGTGTTTTTCAACCTTTTTAATCAGTGTTTTTTAACCTTTTTAAATCAGTGTTTTTTAACCTTTTTAAATCAGTGTTTTTTAACCTTTTTAAATCAGTGTTTTTTAACCTTTTTAAATCAGTGTTTTTTAACCTTTTTAAATCAGTGTTTTTTAACCTTTTTAATCAGTGTTTTTTAACCTTTTTAAATCAGTGTTTTTCAACCTTTTTAAATCAGTGTTTTTTAACCTTTTTAAGTCAGTGTTTTTCAACCTTTTTAAGTCAGTGTTTTTCAACCTTTTTAAGTCAGTGTTTTTTAACCTTTTTAAGTCAGTGTTTTTCAACCTTTTTAAGTCAGCGTTTTTTAACCTTTTTAAGTCAGTGTTTTTCAACCTTTATAAGTCAGTGTTTTTCAACCTTTTTAAGTCAGTGTTTTTCAACCTTTTTAAGTCAGTGTTTTTCAACCTTTTTAAGTCAGTGTTTTTTAACCTTTTTAAATCAGTGTTTTTTAACCTTTTTAAGTCAGTGTTTTTCAACCTTTTTAAGTCAGTGTTTTTCAACCTTTTTAAGTCAGTGTTTTTTAACCTTTTTAAATCAGTGTTTTTTAACCTTTTTAAATCAGTGTTTTTCAACCTTTTTAAGTCAGTGTTTTTCAACCTTTTTAAGTCAGTGTTTTTCAACCTTTTAAGTCAGTGTTTTTTTAACCTTTTTAAATCAGTGTTTTTCAACCTTTTTAAGTCAGTGTTTTTTTCAACCTTTTTAAATCAGTGTTTTTTTCAACCTTTTTAAGTCAGTGTTTTTCAACCTTTTTAAGTCAGTGTTTTTCATCCTTTTTAAGACAGTGTTTTTTTCAACCTTTTTAAGTCAGTGTTGTTTTCAACCTTTTTAAGTCAGTGTTTTTTTCAACCTTTTTAAGTCAGTGTTTTTCAACCTTTTTAAGTCAGTGTTTTTCAACCTTTTTAAGTCAGTGTTTTTCAACCTTTTTAAGTCAGTGTTTTTTAACCTTTTTAAGTCAGTGTTTTTCAACCTTTTTAAGTCAGTGTTTTTTAACCTTTTTAAGTCAGTGTTTTTCAACCTTTTTAAGTCAGTGTTTTTCAACCTTTTTAAGTCAGTGTTTTTTTTAACCTTTTTAAGTCAGTGTTTTTCAACCTTTTTAAGTCAGTGTTTTTCAACCTTTTCAAGTCAGTGTTTTTCAACCTTTTTAAGTCAGTGTTTTTTAACCTTTTTAAATCAGTGTTTTTTAACCTTTTCAAGTCAGTGTTTTTCAACCTTTTTAAGTCAGTGTTTTTCAACCTTTTTAAGTCAGTGTTTTTTAACCTTTTTAAATCAGTGTTTTTTAACCTTTTTAAGTCAGTGTTTTTCAACCTTTTTAAGTCAGTGTTTTTTTCAACCTTTTTAAGTCAGTGTTTTTTTCAACCTTTTTAAGTCAGTGTTTTTCAACCTTTTTAAGTCAGTGTTTTTCAACCTTTTTAAGTCAGTGTTTTTTTAACCTTTTTAAATCAGTGTTTTTTAACCTTTTTAAGTCAGTGTTTTTCAACCTTTTTAAGTCAGTGTTTTTCAACCTTTTTAAGTCAGTGTTTTTCAACCTTTTTAAGTCAGTGTTTTTCAACCTTTTTAAGTCAGTGTTTTTTAACCTTTTTAAATCAGTGTTTTTTTAACCTTTTTAAGTCAGTGTTTTTTTAACCTTTTTAAATCAGTGTTTTTCAACCTTTTTAAGTCAGTGTTTTTCAACCTTTTTAAGTCAGTGTTTTTCAACCTTTTTAAGTCAGTGTTTTTTTTCAACCTTTTTAAGTCAGTGTTTTTCAACCTTTTTAAGTCAGTGTTTTTCAACCTTTTTAAGTCAGTGTTTTTTTCAACCTTTTTAAGTCAGTGTTTTTCAACTTTTTTAACTCAGTGTTTTTTTCAACCTTTTCAAGTCAGTGTTTTTTTCAACCTTTTTAAGTCAGTGGTTTTTTCAATCTTTTTAAGTCAGTGTTTTTCAACCTTTTTAAGTCAGTGTTTTTCAACCTTTTTAAGTCAGTGTTTTTTTTCAACCTTTTTAAGTCAGTGTTTTTCAACCTTTTTAAGTCAGTGTTTTTTTCAACCTTTTTAAGTCAGTGTTTTTCAACCTTTTTAAGTCAGTGTTTTTTTTCAACCTTTTTAAGTCTATGTTTTTCAACCTTTTTAAGTCAGTGTTTTTCAACTTTTTTAAGTCAGTGTTTTTCAACCTTTTTGAGTCAGTGTTTTTCAACCTTTTTAAGTCAGTGTTTTTCAACCTTTTTAAGTCAGTGTTTTTTTTCAACCTTTTTAAGTCAGTGTTTTTCAACCTTTTTAAGTCAGTGTTTTTCAACCTTTTTAAGTCAGTGTTTTTTAACCTTTTTAAGTCAGTGTTTTTCAACCTTTTTAAGTCAGTGTTTTTCAACCTTTTTAAGTCAGTGTTTTTCAACCTTTTTAAGTCAGTGTTTTTTCAACCTTTTTAAGTCAGTGTTTTTTTTCAACCTTTTTAAGTCGATGTTTTTCAACCTTTTCAAGTCAGTGTTTTTCAACCTTTTTAAGTCAGTGTTTTTTTCAACCTTTTTAAGTCAGTGTTTTTCAACCTTTTTAAGTCAGTGTTTTCAACCTTTTTAAGTCGATGTTTTTCAACCTTTTTAAGTCAGTGTTTTTCAACCTTTTTAAGTCAGTGTTTTTCAACTTTTTTAAGTCAGTGTTTTTTTCAACCTTTTTAAGTCAGTGTTTTTCAACCTTTAAGTCAGTTTTTCAACCTTTCTAAGTCAGTGTTTTTCAACCTTTTTAAGTCAGTGTTTTTTTCAACCTTTTTAAGTCAGTGTTTTTTTCAACCTTTTTAAGTCAGTGTTTTTTTTCAACCTTTTTAAGTCAGTGTTTTTCAACTTTTTTAAGTCAGTGTTTTTCAACTTTTTTGAGTCAGTGTTTTTCAACCTTTTTAAGTCAGTGTTTTTCAACCTTTTTAAGTCAGTGTTTTTCAACCTTTTTAAATCAGTGTTTTTTAACCTTTTTAAGTCAGTGTTTTTCAACCTTTTTTAAGTCAGTGTTTTTCAACCTTTTTAAGTCAGTGTTTTTCAACCTTTTTAAGTCAGTGTTTTTTTCAACCTTTTTAAGTCAGTGTTTTTTTTCAACCTTTTTAAGTCGATGTTTTTCAACCTTTTTAAGTCAGTGTTTTTCAACTTTTTTAAGTCAGTGTTTTTCAACCTTTTTGAGTCAGTGTTTTTCGACTTTTTTATGTCAGTGTTTTTCAACCTTTTTAAGTCAGTGTTTTTCAACCTTTTTAAGTCAGTGTTTTTTTTCAACCTTTTTAAGTCAGTGTTTTTCAACCTTTTTAAGTCAGTGTTTTTTTCAACCTTTTTAAGTCAGTGTTTTTCAACTTTTTTAACTCAGTGTTTTTTTCAACCTTTTCAAGTCAGTGTTTTTTTCAACCTTTTTAAGTCAGTGTTTTTTTCAACCTTTTTAAGTCAGTGTTTTTCAACCTTTTTAAGTCAGTGTTTTTCAACCTTTTTAAGTCAGTGTTTTTTTCAACCTTTTTAAGTCAGTGTTTTTTTCAACCTTTTTAAGTCGATGTTTTTCAACCTTTTCAAGTCAGTGTTTTTTTCAACCTTTTTAAGTCAGTGTTTTTTTCAACCTTTTTAAGTCAGTGTTTTTCAACCTTTTTAAGTCAGTGTTTTTCAACCTTTTTAAGTCAGTGTTTTTTTCAACCTTTTTAAGTCAGTGTTTTTTTTCAACCTTTTTAAGTCGATGTTTTTCAACCTTTTTAAGTCAGTGTTTTTCAACTTTTTTAAGTCAGTGTTTTTCAACCTTTTTAAGTCAGTGTTTTTTTCAACCTTTTTAAGTCAGTGTTTTTCAACCTTTTTAAGTCAGTGTTTTTCAACCTTTTTAAGTCAGTGTTTTTCAACCTTTTTAAGTCAGTGTTTTTCAACCTTTTTAAGTCAGTGTTTTTCAACTTTTTTAAGTCAGTGTTTTTCAACCTTTTTAAGTCAGTGTTTTTTTCAACCTTTTTAAGTCAGTGTTTTTCAACTTTTTTAAGTCAGTGTTTTTCAACCTTTTTAAGTCAGTGTTTTTTTCAACCTTTTTAAGTCAGTGTTTTTCAACTTTTTTAAGTCAGTGTTTTTCAACCTTTTTAAGTCAGTGTTTCTTTCAACCTTTTTAAGTCAGTGTTTTTCAACCTTTTTAAGTCAGTATTTTTCAACCTTTTTTCAGCCCAGGCACATTTTTTTTCGTTAAAAAAAAATCCAGGGCACACTACCAGCAGAAATGGTTAAAAAATTAAACTCCAGAATTGTGAGAGGACACACAAATATGACACAAAACAATCTAAAAGCAGTCAAACAAAAATTAATATTATCAACAACGATATCAATATTAGTAACAATTTCAACATAGCAGTGATTAGAAATCCCTCATTGACATTAATAATAAAAAAAAACATTTAAAAATTCCAAAAAAATGTCAGAATAATTGTATCTAAGTTATCACAAAACATTGTGTTACCATGAGTTCCCGGCGAGAGGACAAAAGCTGTCTTTGATCTTACCAAGCAGAAGGCTTGTAAAACTCCACTGTGTAGGATGGGAAGCAACATGAAGTTGGCGGGTTTTTTGATGTATTGTGATCCACAGGAAGATTTCGTCTTGACCCGAGATTTACAAAGCGGAGAGGAAGCAGGGCCTGACTCCCCTCCAGGCACCTTTTCTTTGAACTGTTTTGTGACCAAAGGCAGCGGCTGTTTACGACCCCCCCTCCCTTTAGAAACAGCTGTTGCCATGTAATCAGGGAAAGTCCAAATAAAATCAGAGCGTGGTGGGACTCTACAAAGAGTACAGTCCAGACGTTTTCTCCTCAATTGAGCCAAATTGAATTCTGTCTCTGTTTAATTCCTTGCTTCTTGTCTTGTTTAATAGATGTCATCCGTGTTTGAACCTGACCAAAAAAATCTCTGGAATAAATTGCCATGTGGACGGCTGTGAGAGATTTACGGACGCTGGACGACGGCTCGCTTTCATTTTTCCACTCACTGGACACGCGGGAACAAAGGGAGCGTTGTTAAAGACGCAGGGGCCAGAGTGGAAACAGGTTTATGTCATCATCTCTAGGCGTACGTTAAAAGATTGTTATCCAGCATATTTTTTTTTATCAAACTGCACCATCTTGCCCTCTTTTACAGCTGCATGTTTGACAGTAAATCATGTTATGAAGGATCCCCTACCTCCAGTGGGCTTGGTGTGCACTCCTGGGTATGCAAACTGCTGGATCACTAGCCAGCTCTCAACTGAGTCAGGTGTGTGTGCAGGTGTGTGTGCAGGTGTGTGTGCAGGTGTGTGTGCAAGCAGCTCCCAGTAGACACCATACATGATTATTCAGAATGGAAATGTGCTGACACTCGTGATTTCGCCCTGTCTCTGCTTTGTCTGCGTTGAGGTACTCGATGTCCGTCCTTGGCTGTCAGCAGGCAGGGTCTGGAAACAAACTACCGACAAGAGAAAACTCGCAAAGCAAGACCACAAGTTGTGTCTTTGCACAGATAGAAGCAGGGCCGGCCCGTGGCATAGGCCGTATAGGCAAATGCTAAGGGCGCCGTCCATCAGGGGGCGCCACGCCAGTGCCACAAATGTTGGTGAAAAAAAAAAGTTGGTACTATTATTTCTAAATACAAAAAATACCCACGTTAATTAAAATGCAAAGTAAAGCCTATATAACAGAAATATTATTTGTTACAACATAACGCCCCCCCTTCGCACGGTGCGCCCCCTCCCTTCCCGTATCATGACTCTTTTTGGACGTCACCACATCAAAAAATCAACACAAGATGTCAAAACGGCCAAAACTGTCAGGTGCCCAGGGAAGAAAAAAGAGAAAAGAAGAGGAGGAGAAACGAGAAAAAGACAAGAGGTAGCAGGTAGGTAACGTTAGCCTACATGAAATTATTTGTCTGTTACAGAATGTGATAGTAACCTGGCTTTTTAGCATTAAGCTAATGTTACATGATTCGGCAATTGCTAATCAATAAATAGCTAGTTCTGTTTTAACGTCGGGTTAATATTGTGGAGGGGGCTAAATTGTTATGGAAAATAATAATGTAACGTTAGGTAATTACAGTACTCCCACCTTACATTCCTCAGGGACATTTGTATTAGATCTTTTAAGCAGGTGTTTTTTGTTTACATTGTTATTGCCTTCTGGTTAGCTAATGTTTGCCCTGCAGGTAATAGTCACTTTTCCACCCCTTTATATATTAGGTATAGTTGTAAGCCTAGTTGTTAAAGTGCACATCATTAATGTTAATTAAGCAATATGTATGTAAAAAATATTGTATTTCATATATTCATTTTTTATTTTTTGCATTCATTTATTTATTCATATTTTTTTTTAAATCTTGTTAACTATTCTGATTGTTAATTTGCTTTCTTTAAGTAAAAAAAAGGTCAAAGACAAAGCTATTCGGTTTCTTGTGAGTATATACACTTCACTGCCGATGTGGGGGGGGGCGCCACCTAAAATCTTGCCTAGGGCGCCAGATTGGTTAGGGCCGGGCCTGGATAGAAGAGTACAACTTCAGCACAATTGATAATAACTATAGCCACGGCCTTTAAGCATAAGAGTTGTGTGACAACTTACACATGATTATTCTAACAAGCAGCAACACTTTGAATTGAATTATATTTATATAGCGCTTTTCTCTAGTGACTCAAAGCACTTTACACAGTGGAACCCAATATCTAAGTTACATTTTTAAAGCAGTGTGGGTGGCACTGGGAGCAGGTGGGTGAAGTGTCTTGCCCGAGGACACAACAGCAGTCACTAGGATGGCAGAAGCCGGGATCGAACCTGGAACCCTGAGCTTGCTAGCATGACCACTCTCCCAACAGAGCTACACCTAGTGTATGTGTGACAACCGTTGGGACTATAACTTTATTGCCATCATATTGCAGTATACACGTATCTCTTATGTTTGACTGCCATCTACTGGATTTTAAGTGTGCCTTACAGAGCCACCGTAGAAACTGCAACATTTAGTTTTTAAACTCTCATCACACGGCTCATTTTGTGGCAGCAAATCTGTTGTTTGAGCCTTGTCAGCCTTCTCCCAGTTGAACGTACCAGACCACTATTTGGGTCTGACTCTCCATGCTGAGCGCTGTCATTTCAGATCTTCTGTCAACACATCTTTCTCATGGAGAACGTGCAGATTCCCTTCTAAAGTACACAATACATGAGGGGAGGGGATCCCAGACCATTGTCAGTGGAGTGGGGGGGGGACAGACTTTGACACATGAGCGCTGGATCAGATTGCTTTTGTTGGGCCGGGCTTAGGTCCTGGCTCTCCTGGCCACTTCAAAGTCCACGTCAGTGCACGTTAGCATCCGCTAGCAGTCTTGTCTCAACAGGCCAGGCAGTCATGCGGTCGGGAAAGGGGGGGGGGGGGGGCAAAGCTCCATGGGACATGAGTGACAGGTGAGGAGAAACAAGGTGGATGGGGACATTGTTGAGAGGAATGTTTTGACGGTGGAACGGTTGAAATGGGTTGAAAAATGTGGGAGGAGTAGTCACCAGAAAAAAGGGTTAAAAAAAGGTTGGAAAAAAATGGAATTCTGGGAATTCCTGGAATTTTTCCTTAACTTGAAAAAATTATAGTTTAAATTTCCAGGATGAGAGGAATGTTTTGATGGTGGAACGGTTGAAATGGGTTGAAAAATGTGGGAGGAGAAGTCGCCAGAAAAAAGGGTCAAAAAAAGGGTTGGGAAAAAAACGGGAATTCCTGGAATTTTTTTTTTTACCTGAAAAAAATTATAGTTTCAATGTTCAGGATGAGTGGAATATGTTGAAGGTGGAACGGTTTGAATCGGTTGAAAAATGTTGGAAGTGTGAAAAATGGATAATTCATTGGGAATGGGAAAAATGTCCCTAAAAACTGAGAATTCTTAGAAATCCGGGAATTTATTTTTTTTTACAGTTTTTGAAAGGGAGCACACAATTCTTGAACTGGCTGAATATTTTGAAGTTGGAACGCTTTGAGTGGGAGTTGTGGAACTTTGAAAAATGTCCCATTCTTTTCAATGGGAATTTCATGGAAATGTGGGGATTTCGGAAAAAGAGGGATTTTTTTGGAAAATGCACAATTGTTTTTGAATGTTCTGAAAGAGTTGAAGTGGTTGGTGTTGGATTTTTTTCAAATCGGTCGAGAAATGTTGATGTAGTAACATTTTTAATTGAGAAATGGTATTAAGGAGTTTCAAGGAATTTCGGGAAAACTGGGAATTTTTCCAGTTCGAAAAACAACTTCGTTTTTTTTCCCAATTAAGAGGAATGTTTTGACGGTAGAACAGTTGAAATGGGTTGAAAAATGTGGAAGGAGTATTCGCCAGAAAAAAGGGTGAAAAAAGGGTTTGAAAAAAATGGAACTCTGGGAATTCCTGGAATTTTTCCTTAACTTGAAAAAAATGATAGTTTCAATTTCCAGGATGAGAGGAATGTTTTGATGGTGGAACGGTTGAAATGGGTTGAAAAATGTGGGAGGAGTAGTCGCCAGAAAAAAGGGTCAAAAAAAGGGTTGGAAAAAAATGGGAATTCCTGGAATTTTTTTTTAACTTGAAAAAAAATTATTGTTTAAATGTCCAGGATGAGAGGAATATGTTGAAGGTGGAATGGTTTGAATCGGTTGAAAAATGTTGGAAGTGTGAAAAATGGATAATTCATTGGGAATGGAGAAAATGTCCCTAAAAACTGAGAATTCTTGGAAATCCGGTAAAAAAATGTTTACAGTTTTTGAAAGCGACCACACAATTCTTGAACTGGCTGAATATTATGAAGTTGGAACGGTTTGAGTGGGAGTTATGGAACTTTGAAAAATGTCCCATTCTTTTCAATGGGAATTTCATGGGAATTTGGGGATTTCGGAAAAAGAGGGAATTTTTTGGAAAATTAAAAACATTTTTGGAATTTTCTGAATGAGTTGAAATGGTTGGTGTTGGAATTTTTCAAATCGGTCGAGAAAGAAGTAGTAACATTTTTAATTGAGAAATGGTATTAAGGAGTTTCAAGGAATTTCGGGAAAACTGGGAATTTTTCCAGTTCGAAAAACAACTTCGTTTTTTTGTCCCAATTAAGAGGAATGTTTTGACGGTGGAACGGTTGAAATGGGTTGAAAAATGTGGAAGGAGTAGTCGCCAGAAAAAAGGGTCAAAAAAGCGGTTTGAAAAAAATGGAATTCTGGGAATTCCTGGAAATTTTCCTTAACTTGAAAAAATTATAGTTTCAATTTCCAGGATGAGAGGAATGTTTTGATGGTAGAACGGTTGAAATGGGTTGAAAAATGTGGGAGGAGTAGTCGCCAGAAAAAAGGGTCAAAAAAGGGTTGGAAAAAAATGGGAATTCCTGGAAAAAATTTTTTAACTTGAAAAATTTTTTTTGTTTAAATGTCCAGGATGAGAGGAATATGTTGAAGGTGGAATGGTTTGAATCAGTTGAAAAATGTTGGAAGTGTGAAAAATGGATAATTCATTGGGAATGGAGAAAATGTCCCTAAAAACTGAGAATTCTTAGAAATCCGGGAATTTATTTTTTTTTACAGTTTTTGAAAGGGAGCACACAATTCTTGAACTGGCTGAATATTTTGAAGTTGGAACGCTTTGAGTGGGAGTTGTGGAACTTTGAAAAATGTCCCATTCTTTTCAATGGGAATTTCATGGAAATTTGGGGATTTCGGAAAAAGAGGGAATTTTTTGGAAAATGAAAAACATTTTTGGAATTTTCTGAATGAGTTGAAATGGTTGGTGTTGGAATTTTTCAAATCGGTCGAGAAATGTTGAAGTAGTAACATTTTTAACTGAGAAATGGTATTAAGCAGTTTCAAGGAATTTCGGGAAAACTGGGAATTTTTCCAGTTCGAAAAACAACTTCCTTTTTTTGTCCCAATTAAGAGGAATGTTTTGACGGTGGAACGGTTGAAATGGGTTGAAAAATGTGGAAGGAGTATTCGCCAGAAAAAAGGGTCAAAAAAGGGTTTGAAAAAAATGGAACTCTGGGAATTCCTGGAATCTTTCCTTAACTTGAAAAAAATGATAGTTTCAATTTCCAGGATGAGAGGAATGTTTTGATGGTGGAACGGTTGAAATGGGTTGAAAAATGTGGGAGGAGTAGTCGCCAGAAAAAAGGGTCAAAAAAAGGGTTGGAAAAATACAGGAATTCCTGGAAAAAAAAATTTACTTGAAAAAATGATAGTTTCAATGTCCAGAATGAGTAGAATATGTTGAAGGTGGAATTGTTTGAATATGTTGAAAAATGTTGGAAGTGTGAAAAATGGATAATTCATTGGGAATGGAGAAAATGTCCCTTAAAACTGAGAATTCTTGGAAATCCGGTAAAAAAATTTTTTTACAGTTTTTGAAAGCGAGCACACAATTCTTGAACTGGCTGAATATTTTGAAGTTGGAACGGTTTGAGTGGGAGTTGTGGAACTTTGAAAAATGTCCCATTCTTTTCAATGGGAATTTCATGGAAATTTGGGGATTTCGGAAAAAGAGGGAATTTTGTGGAAAATGCAAAAGATTTTTGGAATTTTCTGAATGAGTTGAAATGGTTGGTGTTGGATTTTTTCAAATCGGTCGAGAAATGTTGATGTAGTAACATTTTTAATTGAGAAATGGTATTAAGGAGTTTCAAGGAATTTCGGGAAAACTGGGAATTTTTCCAGTTCGAAAAACAACTTCGTTTTTTTTCCCAATTAAGAGGAATGTTTTGACGGTAGAACAGTTGAAATGGGTTGAAAAATGTGGAAGGAGTATTCGCCAGAAAAAAGGGTGAAAAAAGGGTTTGAAAAAAATGGAACTCTGGGAATTCCTGGAATTTTTCCTTAACTTGAAAAAAATGATAGTTTCAATTTCCAGGATGAGAGGAATGTTTTGATGGTGGAACGGTTGAAATGGGTTGAAAAATGTGGGAGGAGTAGTCGCCAGAAAAAAGGGTCAAAAAAAGGGTTGGAAAAAAATGGGAATTCCTGGAATTTTTTTTTAACTTGAAAAAAAATTATTGTTTAAATGTCCAGGATGAGAGGAATATGTTGAAGGTGGAATGGTTTGAATCGGTTGAAAAATGTTGGAAGTGTGAAAAATGGATAATTCATTGGGAATGGAGAAAATGTCCCTAAAAACTGAGAATTCTTGGAAATCCGGTAAAAAAATGTTTACAGTTTTTGAAAGCGACCACACAATTCTTGAACTGGCTGAATATTATGAAGTTGGAACGGTTTGAGTGGGAGTTATGGAACTTTGAAAAATGTCCCATTCTTTTCAATGGGAATTTCATGGGAATTTGGGGATTTCGGAAAAAGAGGGAATTTTTTGGAAAATTAAAAACATTTTTGGAATTTTCTGAATGAGTTGAAATGGTTGGTGTTGGAATTTTTCAAATCGGTCGAGAAAGAAGTAGTAACATTTTTAATTGAGAAATGGTATTAAGGAGTTTCAAGGAATTTCGGGAAAACTGGGAATTTTTCCAGTTCGAAAAACAACTTCGTTTTTTTGTCCCAATTAAGAGGAATGTTTTGACGGTGGAACGGTTGAAATGGGTTGAAAAATGTGGAAGGAGTAGTCGCCAGAAAAAAGGGTCAAAAAAGCGGTTTGAAAAAAATGGAATTCTGGGAATTCCTGGAAATTTTCCTTAACTTGAAAAAATTATAGTTTCAATTTCCAGGATGAGAGGAATGTTTTGATGGTAGAACGGTTGAAATGGGTTGAAAAATGTGGGAGGAGTAGTCGCCAGAAAAAAGGGTCAAAAAAGGGTTGGAAAAAAATGGGAATTCCTGGAAAAATTTTTTTAACTTGAAAAATTTTTTTTGTTTAAATGTCCAGGATGAGAGGAATATGTTGAAGGTGGAATGGTTTGAATCAGTTGAAAAATGTTGGAAGTGTGAAAAATGGATAATTCATTGGGAATGGAGAAAATGTCCCTAAAAACTGAGAATTCTTAGAAATCCGGGAATTTATTTTTTTTTACAGTTTTTGAAAGGGAGCACACAATTCTTGAACTGGCTGAATATTTTGAAGTTGGAACGCTTTGAGTGGGAGTTGTGGAACTTTGAAAAATGTCCCATTCTTTTCAATGGGAATTTCATGGAAATTTGGGGATTTCGGAAAAAGAGGGAATTTTTTGGAAAATGAAAAACATTTTTGGAATTTTCTGAATGAGTTGAAATGGTTGGTGTTGGAATTTTTCAAATCGGTCGAGAAATGTTGAAGTAGTAACATTTTTAACTGAGAAATGGTATTAAGCAGTTTCAAGGAATTTCGGGAAAACTGGGAATTTTTCCAGTTCGAAAAACAACTTCCTTTTTTTGTCCCAATTAAGAGGAATGTTTTGACGGTGGAACGGTTGAAATGGGTTGAAAAATGTGGAAGGAGTATTCGCCAGAAAAAAGGGTCAAAAAAGGGTTTGAAAAAAATGGAACTCTGGGAATTCCTGGAATCTTTCCTTAACTTGAAAAAAATGATAGTTTCAATTTCCAGGATGAGAGGAATGTTTTGATGGTGGAACGGTTGAAATGGGTTGAAAAATGTGGGAGGAGTAGTCGCCAGAAAAAAGGGTCAAAAAAAGGGTTGGAAAAATACAGGAATTCCTGGAAAAAAAAATTTACTTGAAAAAATGATAGTTTCAATGTCCAGAATGAGTAGAATATGTTGAAGGTGGAATTGTTTGAATATGTTGAAAAATGTTGGAAGTGTGAAAAATGGATAATTCATTGGGAATGGAGAAAATGTCCCTTAAAACTGAGAATTCTTGGAAATCCGGTAAAAAAAATTTTTTACAGTTTTTGAAAGCGAGCACACAATTCTTGAACTGGCTGAATATTTTGAAGTTGGAACGGTTTGAGTGGGAGTTGTGGAACTTTGAAAAATGTCCCATTCTTTTCAATGGGAATTTCATGGAAATTTGGGGATTTCGGAAAAAGAGGGAATTTTGTGGAAAATGCAAAAGATTTTTGGAATTTTCTGAATGAGTTGAAATGGTTGGTGTTGGATTTTTTCAAATCGGTCGAGAAATGTTGATGTAGTAACATTTTTAATTGAGAAATGGTATTAAGGAGTTTCAAGGAATTTCGGGAAAACTGGGAATTTTTCCAGTTCGAAAAACAACTTCGTTTTTTTTCCCAATTAAGAGGAATGTTTTGACGGTAGAACAGTTGAAATGGGTTGAAAAATGTGGAAGGAGTATTCGCCAGAAAAAAGGGTCAAAAAAGGGTTTGAAAAAAATGGAACTCTGGGAATTCCTGGAATTTTTCCTTAACTTGAAAAAAATGATAGTTTCAATTTCCAGGATGAGAGGAATGTTTTGATGGTGGAACGGTTGAAATGGGTTGAAAAATGTGGGAGGAGTAGTCGCCAGAAAAAAGGGTCAAAAAAAGGGTTGGAAAAAAACGGGAATTCCTGGAATTTTTTTTTTTACCTGAAAAAAATTATAGTTTCAATGTTCAGGATGAGTGGAATATGTTGAAGGTGGAATGGTTTGAATCGGTTGAAAAATGTTGGAAGTGTGAAAAATGGATAATTCATTGGGAATGGGGAAAATGTCCCTAAAACTGAGAATTCTTAGAAATCCGGGATTTTTTTTTTACAGTTTTTGAAAGGGAGCACACAATTCTTGAACTGGCTGAATATTTTGAAGTTGGAACGGTTTGAGTGGGAGTTGTGGAACTTTGAAAAATGTCCCATTCTTTTCAATGGGAATTTCATTGGAATTTGGGGATTTCGGAAAAAGAGGGAATTTTTTGGAAAATGAAAAACATTTTTGGAATTTTCTGAATGAGTTGAAATGGTTGGTGTTGGATTTTTTCAAATCGGTCGAGAAATGTTGAAGTAGTAACATTTTTAACTGAGAAATGGTATTAAGCAGTTTCAAGGAATTTCGGGAAAACTGGGAATTTTTCCAGTTCGAAAAACAACTTGTTTTTTTTTTCCCAATTAAGAGGAATGTTTTGACGGTAGAACGGTTGAAATGGGTTGAAAAATGTGGAAGGAATATTCGCCAGAAAAAAAGGTCAAAAAAGGGTTTGAAAAAAATGGAACTCTGGGAATTCCTGGAATTTTTACTTAACTTGAAAAAATTATATTTTCAATTTCCAGGATGAGAGGAATGTTTTGGCGGTGGAACGGTTGAAATGGGTTGAAAAATGTGGGAGGAGTAGTCACCAGAAAAAAGGGTCAAAAAAGGGTTGGAAAAAAACGTGAATTCCTGGGAAAAAAAAATGTTACCTGAAAAAAATTATAGTTTCAATGTTCAGGATGTGTGGAATATGTTGAAGGTGGAATGGTTTGAATATGTTGAAAAATGTTGGAAGTGTGAAAAATGGATAATTCATTGGGAATGGAGAAAATGTCCCTAAAAACTGAGAATTCTTGGAAATCCGGTAATTTTGTTTTTTTTACAGTTTTTGAAAGGGAGCACACAATTTTTGAACTGGCTGAATATTTTGAAGTTGGAACGGTTTGAGAGGGAGTTGTGGAACTTTGAAAAATGTCCCATTCTTTTCAATGGGAATTTCATGGGAATTTGGGGATTTCGGAAAAAGAGGGAATTCTTTGGAAAATGAAAAACATTTCTGGAATGTTCTGAATGAGTTGAAATGGTTGGTGTTGGAATTTTTCAAATCGGTCGAGAAATGTTGAAGTAGTAACATTTTTAATTGAGAAATGGTATTAAGGAGTTTCAAGGAATTTCGGGAAAACTGGGAATTTTTCCAGTTTGAAAAACAACTTAGTTTTTTTTCCCAATTAAGAGGAATGTTTTGACGGTAAAACGGTTGAAATGGATTGAAAAATGTGGAAGGAGTATTCGCCAGAAAAAAGGGTCAAAAAAGTGTTTGAAAAAAATGGAACTCTGGGAATTCCTGGAATTTTTACTTAACTTGAAAAAATTATATTTTCAATTTCTAGGATGAGAGGAATGTTTTGGCGGTGGAACGGTTGAAATGGGTTGAAAAATGTGGGAGGAGTAGTCTCCAGAAAAAAGGGTCAAAAAAGGGTTGGAAAAAAACGGGAATTCCTGGGAAAAAAAATTTACCTGAAAAAATGATAGTTTCAATGTTCAGGATGAGTGGAATATTTTGAAGGTGGAATGGTTTGAATCGGTTGAAAAATGTTGGAAGTGTGAAAAATGGATAATTCATTGGGAATGGGGAAAATGTCCCCAAAAACTGAGAATTCTCGGAAATCCGGGAATTTTTTTTTTACAGCTTTTGAAAGGGAGCACACAATTCTTGAACTGGCTGAATATTTTGAAGTTGGAACGGTTTGAGTGGGAGTTGTGGAACTTTGAAAAATGTCCCATTCTTTTCAATGGGAATTTCATGGGAATTTGGGGATTTCGGAAAAAGAGGGAATTTTGGGGAAAATGCACAATTGTTTTTGAATGTTCTGAAGGAGTTGAAGTGGTTGGTGTTGGATTTTTTCAAATCGGTCGAGAAATGTTGATGTAGTAACATTTTTAATTGAGAAATGGTATTAAGGAGTTTCAAGAAATTTCGGGAAAACTGGGAATTTTTCCAGTTCGAAAAACAACTTCGTTTTTTTTCCCAATTAAGAGGAATGTTTTGACAGTGGAACGGTTGAAATGGGTTGAAAAATGTGGAAGGAGTATTCGCCAGAAAAAAGGGTCAAAAAAGTGTTTGAAAAAAATGGAACTCTGGGAATTCCTGGAATTTTTCCTTAACTTGAAAAAATAATGGTTTCAATTTCCAGGATGAGAGGAATGTTTTGACGGTGGAACGGTTGAAATGGGTTGAAAAATGTGGGAGGAGTAGTCGCCAGAAAAAGGGTCAAAAAAAGGGTTGGAAAAAAATGGGAATTCCTGGAATTTTTTTTTAACTTGAAAAAAAATTATTGTTTAAATGTCCAGGATGAGAGGAATATGTTGAAGGTGGAATGGTTTGAATCGGTTGAAAAATGTTGGAAGTGTGAAAAATGGATAATTCATTGGGAATGGAGAAAATGTCCCTAAAAACTGAGAATTCTTGGAAATCCGGTAAAAAAATGTTTACAGTTTTTGAAAGCGACCACACAATTCTTGAACTGGCTGAATATTTTGAAGTTGGAACGGTTTGAGTGGGAGTTATGGAACTTTGAAAAATGTCCCATTCTTTTCAATGGGAATTTCATGGGAATTTGGGGATTTCGGAAAAAGAGGGAATTTTTTGGAAAATTAAAAACATTTTTGGAATTTTCTGAATGAGTTGAAATGGTTGGTGTTGGAATTTTTCAAATCGGTCGAGAAAGAAGTAGTAACATTTTTAATTGAGAAATGGTATTAAGGAGTTTCAAGGAATTTCGGGAAAACTGGGAATTTTTCCAGTTCGAAAAACAACTTCGTTTTTTGTCCCAATTAAGAGGAATGTTTTGACGGTAAAACGGTTGAAATGGGTTGAAAAATGTGGAAGGAGTAGTCGCCAGAAAAAAGGGTCAAAAAAGCGGTTTGAAAAAAATGGAATTCTGAGAATTCCTGGAAATTTTCCTTAACTTGAAAAAATTATAGTTTCAATTTCCAGGATGAGAGGAATGTTTTGATGGTAGAACGGTTGAAATGGGTTGAAAAATGTGGGAGGAGTAGTCGCCAGAAAAAAGGGTCAAAAAAGGGTTGGAAAAAAATGGGAATTCCTGGAAATTTTTTTTTAACTTGAAAACATTTTTTTGTTTAAAGTTTGAATCAGTTGAAAAATGTTGGAAGTGTGAAAAATGGATAATTCATTGGGAATGGGGAAAATGTCCCTAAAAACTGAGAATTCTTAGAAATCCGGGAATTTTTTTTCACAGTTTTTGAAAGGGAGCACACAATTCTTGAATGGGCTGAATATTTTGAAGTTAGAATGATTTGAGTGGGAGTTGTGGAACTTTGAAAAATTTCCCATTCTTTTCATGGAAATTTGGGGATTTTGGAAAAAGAGGGAATTTTTTGGAAAATGCAAAAAAAAAACTTTAACGATTTAAAATGGTTGGTGTTGGAATTTTTCAAATCGGTCGAGAAATGTTGAAGTAGTAACATTTTTAATTGAGAAATGGTTTTAAGGAATTTCGGGAAAACTGGGAATTTTTCCAGTTCGAAAAACAACTTAGTTTTTTTGTCCTGATTAAGAGGAATGTTTTGACGGTAAAATGGTTGAAATGTGTTGAAAAATGTGGAGGAAGTAGTCGCCAGAAAAAAGGGTCAAAAAATGGAATTCTGGGAATTCCTGGAATTTTTCCTTAATTTGAAAAAATGATAGTTTTAATTTCCAGGACGAGGGGAATGTGTTGAAGGTGGAATGGTTTGAATCGGTTGAAAAATGTGGAAATGGCAAATTCATTTTGTTCCCCCAGGATGCAAACGGACCACTCTGGACAGGACGTGTAGGTAGGAGCATGATTTATTCTCAAAAACTCAAAGAAATTGCCAAAACAGGAAACAACAACGTGGCGATCACACTCGGAGTTAAGGCTACCACTTAGCATACACTAAAGACAAGGAATACTCACGTAACTTGTTGCATGAAGCAAACGATGAAGCCAGGCCGACTGACCGGCAAAGGCAGGCTTAAATAGTCCCTGTGATTAGTGCTCGGAATACAGGTGAGCGTCCCGAGCACCAATCAGAGACAGGTGGAAAGAATAAGCACCCATGGTAACTAAAAACAAACAAGGGTGCACAAAAACAGGCACTAAGGGAGTCCAAAACTAACAGAATATAACAAAAAATGATCCGGGCCACAGATCATGACAAGTGCGCCTTATAACCCCGGTGTGCCTAATGTACGGAATAATTAGGGACCGCAATGTCCCTTTGGGACAGAGGACCCTATTGTATTTCGTGTGTTTTATTATTATTATTCCGCCGCCTCTTTGAGCTGTAATTTGACCCCCTTAACATGCTTCAAAACTCACCATATTTGACACACACATCAGGACTGGCGAAAATTGCCATCTAATAACAAAAAATAAAAACTCAAAATTGCGCTCTAGCGCCCCCTAGGAAAGAACACAGACAAAACTGCTTGTAACTTCCGGTATGAATGTCGTAGAGACATGAACCAAAAACCTCCATGTAGGTCTGACTTAGACCTAGACTTCATACATTGACATCCTTCAGCAAAAATCAACAAGAAGTTGGCAATTCCCCCTTCAAAATAAAATTTTAGCAAAAACAGTCACTTTTTCCTCTTTGAGCTGTAATTTGACCCCCTTAACATGCTTCAAAACTCACCAAACTGGACACACACATCAGGACTGACAAAAATTGCGATCAAATAAAAAACCCAACTCCAAAACTCAAAATTGCGCTCTAGCGCCCCCTAGGCAGAAAACACAGACACAACTCCTCCTAGGAAGAAAACTCAGACAAAACTGCCCGTAACTTCCAGTAGGAATGTCTTACAGTCATGAAACAAAAGCCTCTATGTAGGTCTCACTTAGACCTACATTCATAAATTGACAACCCCCAGCAAAAATCAACAGGAAGTTTGCAATTCCCCCTTCAAAACAAAGGTTTGTAAAAACCGGTCACCTTTTTTTCAAACATTATCTCCTCTGAGCGCGTTTGTCGTGTCAGCTTCAAACTAGCACAGGAGAGGGATTGAACCCTTCTGATTAAAAGTTGACCAAAGAGTTTTAATTACTGCTCCGGTTTGGATTTTATGTGCCGTCAAAGTCGGTCCCGTCCATCGCTGCTTGCAGCTTTAATTCTGGTTGTACTTACCGACCTCGAACCTATTTTATTTGCTACATGGTGTAATGATAAGTGTGACCGGTAGATGGCAGCCACACATAAGAGGTACTAGTAGACTGCACTATGACTCAAGTAAACAACACCAACATTTTAAATGTTCCATTGAAAATATAGAACATTACACACGGCGCTCAAAGAAAGTCAAATGCAATCTTTTGGCAGAGTGTGGTGCAAGACTGTACAGAGAGTACAGTGGCCGCGTCGCTCCTCAAAATTGAGTCCAAATTTAATTCTGTCTCCGTTTGATTCTTTGCCTCTTGTCTTGTTTAATAGATGTCATCAGTGTTTGAACCTGACAGGAAGTATTTTACATTTAGAAAATATTCATAATAATATGACTTCTTTAATGCGCCTTATAATTCGGTGCCCCTTATACAGGTAAAAGCCAGTAAATTATAATATTTTGAAAAACTTGATTTATTTCAGTAATTGCATTCAAAAGGTGTAACTTGTACATTATATTTATTCATTGCACACAGACTGATGCATTCAAATGTTTATTTCATTTAATTTTGATGATTTGAAGTGGCAACAAATGAAAATCCAAAATTCCGTGTGTCACAAAATTAGAATATTACTTAAGGCTAATACAAAAAAGGGATTTTTAGAAATGTTGGCCAACTGAAAAGTATGAAAATGAAAAATATGAGCATGTACAATACTCAATACTTGGTTGGAGCTCCTTTTGCCTCAATTACTGCGTTAATGCGGCGTGGCATGGAGTCGATGAGTTTCTGGCACTGCTCAGGTGTTATGAGAGCCCAGGTTGCTCTGATAGTGGCCTTCAACTCTTCTGCGTTTTTGGGTCTGGCATTCTGCATCTTCCTTTTCACAATACCCCACAGATTTTCTATGGGGCTAAGGTCAGGGGAGTTGGCGGGCCAATTTAGAACAGAAATACCATGGTCCGTAAACCAGGCACGGGTAGATTTTGCGCTGTGTGCAGGCGCCAAGTCCTGTTGGAACTTGAAATCTCCATCTCCATAGAGCAGGTCAGCAGCAGGAAGCATGAAGTGCTCTAAAACTTGCTGGTAGACGGCTGCGTTGACCCTGGATCTCAGGAAACAGAGTGGACCGACACCAGCAGATGACATGGCACCCCAAACCATCACCCAACCATGCAAATGTTGCATTTCCTTTGGAAATCGAGGTCCCAGAGTCTGGAGGAAGACAGGAGAGGCACAGGATCCACGTTGCCTGAAGTCTAGTGTAAAGTTTCCACCATCAGTGATGGTTTGGGGTGCCATGTCATCTGCTGGTGTCGGTCCACTCTGTTTCCTGAGATCCAGGGTCAACGCAGCCGTCTACCAGCAAGTTTTAGAGCACTTCATGCTTCCTGCTGCTGACCTGCTCTATGGAGATGGAGATTTCAAGTTCCAACAGGACTTGGCGCCTGCACACAGCGCAAAATCTACCCGTGCATGGTTTACGGACCATGGTATTTCTGTTCTAAATTGGCCCGCCAACTCCCCTGACCTTAGCCCCATAGAAAATCTGTGGGGTATTGTGAAAAGGAAGATGCAGAATGCCAGACCCAAAAACGCAGAAGAGTTGAAGGCCACTATCAGAGCAACCTGGGCTCTCATAACACCTGAGCAGTGCCAGAAACTCATCGACTCCATGCCACGCCGCATTAACGCAGTAATTGAGGCAAAAGGAGCTCCAACCAAGTATTGAGTATTGTACATGCTCATATTTTTCATTTTCATACTTTTCAGTTGGCCAACATTTCTAAAAATCCCTTTTTTGTATTAGCCTTAAGTAATATTCTAATTTTGTGACACACGGAATTTTGGATTTTCATTTGTTGCCACTTCAAATCATCAAAATTAAATGAAATAAACATTTGAATGCATCAGTCTGTGTGCAATGAATAAATATAATGTACAAGTTACACCTTTTGAATGCAATTACTGAAATAAATCAAGTTTTTCAAAATATTCTAATTTACTGGCTTTTACCTGTATATGAAAAAAAAATAAAAAAAATTCAGCAGTGCACCTTATAATCCGGTGCGCCCTATGGTCCGGAAAATATGGTAATAGAAAATGGGAGCAAATATAAAACAGTTGCATTTATATATCCCATGTCACGATGGAAGTTGTTGTGTTTGTGCGGCCCAATAACAGCAGAGTGTTGTTTAGTAACACACTTTATTCAGCTGTCACTTATTACTCAAAGTGTCACACTTAAAGACCTTAAAGAGACAGTAACACATGAGCAGAAGTCACATAGTGTAAGTTATGAACATGTCAGCGGTTGATAAGAGGGAGGCGGGGTGAGTCAGGTCGAGGGGGAAGGATGACGGAGGTCAAAGGTCACTGCACAGGAGGCAAAACATCCTCCCTGACCCTCCCAAAAAGCACATCTTAGTGTCTCTGCACAGACCATGATGATGTCATCTTTTAACAGACCTTCCAATGAGCCCTTGGATTGTTTTTGTTTAGTTTGTAAATGACAGTATTCATACCTAGGTGAAAATTACATTTTTTATTTGTTTATGTATACCATAGATGGCTGTATGTTTCTTTTTTTAAGTAAAATCTTACTTATTTTATAGTATTTGGCGAGCGCCGTTTTGTACTACTAATTTTGGCGGTCCTTGAACTCACTTGAACTCAAGCGTCCTCTGCGCACGGCAAATCTATGCCACGCACAAAATCAAATAAAAAATTAAGCGCATAACAATTTTCGACACGACACGGACACGACAGAGAAAACCATTTTCGTCATTATTGTTCAAATATAATAATACGTCTGTCGAGACGCTTTGAGGACATGAATTCCATCCATCACTTTACTGAGCAAAACTCTTTATTGTCGGCCATAAACACATCACTGTTATATCAGCAGCAGCCGCTCGCTCTTTCTCACTTGCGCCAACACATGCACATATGGCACTTAGCCAGTGATGCGTTTACAGCCACACAAAAAGTCGGACAACTCCGACACCACACATAAAGTGTCACTCCAGGTCGTTACACTATGATTTACCAATCAAATGTGTGCCTATTCTAGTGTCATTTATTAGGAATCTTAATACATAAATATTAATCATTAAATGCTGTTAATATATTAAATACATACTAATAAAAATATATTTTTTACAAACAGGAAGTTGCAGGAATGTACACATGATCCCCTGCTTACATCTCATTGTGCAACATGTGAATGTTTTAATGGGAACTAAATGAAAGGGGTACAAACTATTTCCAAAGCAGGACCTCCACCCAGACAAACAATACAAGTACACAGTTTATGAAAAACAATATTTGTTGTTATTGTCATTGTAAGTGGGCCTAAACACTTATGTTAAAAATGGAAATGACTGCTGTCATTTGATTATAATAATAAGAGAATGTTGTCTGTCTATCTGTGTTGGCCCTGCGATGGGTGGGGACTTGTCCAGGGTGTACCCTGCCTTCCGCCCGAATGCAGCTGAGACAGGCTCCAGCGACCCCGAAAGGGACAAGCGGTAGAAAATGGATGGATGGATGGAGATGGAACTTGTTATTTAGTCATGTTTGGGACAGGTGTGCTGCTGGTGTAGCCACAGTTCTGATGTTGCTCACATGGACTCCACTCAATGCTCAGGGAGTTTTTGCGTTTGCTCACACACATGAAAAATTAGAGGGAACATTGATTGACAGAGTGTGTGTACCTTCAGCGGTGAATGATGAGCAGAGGCAGAGTTAATCCTGAAGTGGTGGTGCTGCAGGTGAAGTGGCATCAGAGTCTCTGTCTCTCTTTACTAGCTTCGTGGAAGCATGTTGCTTATGTAGCTTGTTTCAGCAGATTTGAATTGCTGTTTTGGGCAGTAGATGGCATCTTTGATCCAAAGCACAATTTACATTTAACTAAAATGTTATTTTCTTTGTGCTCGACAAAAGAAAAGTAGTGAAAATATCTCCATGTTAGCAAACTCGACTTCTGGCTCCGCCATGATCAGACACGCCCCCCGCCCCCCCTCCCCACACTCACACACACTCACACTCACTCACACACAGAGCGCATGTCTCTCTCTCTTCTCCGGCTTGTGACACAAGAAGAATCAGAACGATGACACAGCAGCCCTCCAATAAAACACACTTTATACTACATAAAAAGTAACGTAAAATAACACAGTAACGCATCATGTAGTAACGGTAACTGAGTTACTGAATATAAAAAAATAACGCGTTAGATTACTAGTTACCGCCGAAACTAACGGCGTTACAGTAACGCGTTACTTTGTAACGCGTTAGTCCCAACACTGCGTTTAAGTCAGGACTTTGGGAAGGCCATTTTAAAACCTTCATTCTAGCCTGATTTAGCCATTCCTTTACCACTTTTGACGTATATTTGGAATCAACACCCAACTGCGCCCAAGACCCAACCTCCGGGCTGATGATTTTAGCTTGTCCTGAACAATTTGGAGGTAATCCTCCTTTTTCATTGTCCCATTTACTCTCTGTAAAGCAGCAGTTCCATTGGCAACAAAAACAGGCCCAGAGCATAATACTACCACCACCATGCTTGACGGTAGGAATGGTGTTCCTGGGATTATCTCCTCCAAATATATTGGTGGGTATTGTGGCCAAACAGCTACATTTTTGTTCTTTCTTCTATCTACACTTCTGTTAAAATGTAATAATCACTTATTCTTCTCTTCTTTGATACTTTACATTAACTTTGGATGATACCACACATTTAGGTATCGATCCGATACCAAGTAGTCACAGGATTATACATTGGTCATATTCAAAGTCCTCATGTGTCCAGGGACGTATTTACTGACTTAATAAACATAATGTGATTTTTTTTTTTTTAAAGATTTTGTGACGATAAAAAATATCGTTGTAATCATAGTAGTATCGACTAGATACGCTCTTGTACTTGGTATCATTACAGTGGATGTCAGGTGTAGATCCACCCGTGGCGTTTGTTTACACTGTGACGCCAGTGAGCTACGGTGTGTAGTGAAGCATGTTTAGCTATTCCGCATCTTCCAGTGATAATAATACTTGTAAGAAACTTACTTTATCTGTCACCATGGAGCATACTTGCCAACCCTCCCGAATTTTCCGGGAGACTCCCGAAATTCAGCGCCTCTCCCGAAAACCTCCCGGGACAAATTTTCTCCCGAAAATCTCCCGAAATTCAGGCGGAGCTGGAGGCCACGCCCCCTCCAGCTCCATGCGGACCTGAGTGACGTGTTGACAGCCTGTTCTCACGTCCGCTTTCCCACCATATAAACAGCTAATGACCGAGGGCGAGTTCTTGGTTTCTTATGTGTGTTTATTGTTAGGCAGTTTCATTAACGTCCTCCCAGCGCGGTAACAACACACAACAACAGCAGTCAAGTTTTCGTCTACCGTAAAGCAGTTCGTCTGCCGTAAACAGCAATGTTGTGACACTTTTAAACAGGACAATACTGCCATCTACTGTACATGCATATGTGACCCACCCATAATGTGTCACATTTTTGTGTTGATTTATTTTATTTTGTGGTTTGAATTCGTTTTTGGAGCTGTCATTACACATTTATCAGTATTCACATTAGTCAGTAGGGGGCAGTAGGGCGTTTCTTCCCAATTGAATGCTATCACCTGCAGACCGGAAGTGTCTTGTCATTCTGATGAGCGCGACCCGTCTGTGAACAATTGAAACGTCCTGTGTGCTTTTTCCTCCTGTATAACAGGTTAGTTTTGGTGAATCAACTCACTGAATAATATCCATGTGATCTTTATAAGTTTAAGTACACATTCTGATGGTGGAGCACTAACTCTAAAGTGTTTGTGAGTTGTAGTTTGTATTTGTGAATGAATCCCGTGCACAGCTGCAGTAATCAATACAAAAAGGCGACGTGAGTGCGCAATGTTTATATAGGAACTTCTGATCCTAATTCAGACTCCCAAATTAGAGCTCCCGTTTTCTTATTGATTTTATAATGTATATTTGTATAATGTGTGTGTTCTGAAATAGTGACAGAGAACAGAACAAGGATGGACAATTCAACCCTTAACTCAACAATGAGTAGATGAGTGTTATGTGTGTATTATGCTCCTCTGCTCGTAAACCCAGCAATGTCATGTTGGGAAGCGGTACTTTTCAAACAGAGTATAGTACCGTTTTTGATTCATTAGTACCGGGATACTAAACTAGTAGCGGTATGCCGCACAACCCTAGCAGCTGGTCTTGTGGACAGGTGTATGTGTGTGTGTGTGTGTGTGTGTGTGTGTGTGTGTGTCAAACATGCTGACAGGATGCGTGGACACGGAGAGACACGTTGCAGTCGCTGACTCGGCCTTTTGCGTGCTCACCTGCTTCCAGACCTACATTATCCAACAGTGCACGCTTCAAAATGCACAACACGGGACAATTCTCTTTGACATCAGATTGATTGATTGATTGATTGAGACTTTTATTAGTAGATTGCACAGTACAGTACATATTCCGTACAATTGACCATTAAATGGTAACACCCCAATAAGTCTTTCAACTTGTTTAAGTCGGGGTCATGGTACAGATCATGAGGTCATTGCTGTGTCAACAAGCCAGTATAGTACAACAATGCAATATTGATTTTTTTGAATCAATTAATTAATCCTGTATCACATTTTGAACTCCATCCATCCATTTTCTACCGCTTATTCCCTTTTGGGGTCGCGGGGGGGCGCTGGAGCCTATCTCAGCTACAATCGGGCGGAAGGCGGGGTACACCCTGGACAAGTCGCCACCTCATCATAGGGCCAACACAGATAGACAGACAACATTCACACATTTTTAAAATGTCATTTTTTTTTAAACCTGTCATAAAACATCCATCCATCCATCCAAGGCGGGGTACAAACATGTCATGGCCAAAAACCATTTGAGGGGAAGGGGGGGCCAAAGAAGAGGTGCATTTTAGTGCATATCCAGAAATCTTTTTTCCCACAATTTAGTTACAATAGTAAGACATCTTTAGCATTTACTTAATTATTCACTAAGAAAAGTAAGAAAAGTTAACTTTTTTTTTTTTTTTTGCCCGAGAGGGTTTCAGTTTCTACCGTAACCATACTTGCCAACCTTGAGACGTCCGATTTCGGGAGGTGGGGGTTAGGGGGCGTGGTCGAGGGTGGGGCGGGGGGCGCGGTTGGGGGCGTGGTTAAGAGGGGAGGAGTATATTTACAGCTAGAATTCACCAACTCGAGTATTTCATATATATATATATATATATATATATATATATATATATATATATATATATATATATATATATATATATATATGTGTCTTAATAAGGTTATCCAAAAAATAGTGCTCGATACCGTAGTAGAGCGCAATATATGTATGTGTGGGGGGAAAAAATCACAAGACTACTTCATCTCTACAGGCCTGTTTCATGAGGGGTTCCCTCAATCATCAGGAGATTTTTCTCCTGATGATTGAGGGAACCCCTCATGAAACAGGCCTGTAGAGATGAAGTAGTCTTGTGATTTTTTTCCCCACACATACATATATATATATATATATACCGTATATATATATATATATATATATATATATATATATATATATATATATATATATATATATATATATATATATATATATATGAAATACTTGACTTTCAGTGAATTCTAGCTATATATATATTTATTTATTTTATTATATATATAAATAAAAGAAATACTTGAATTTCAGTGTTCATTTATTTACACATATACACACACATAACACTCATCTACTCATTGTTGTACTTGAAAGTACAATGCAATACAATTCCGGGGCAATGGCACCTTATCAAATGCACAGTAATGAAAACACAGTTGTTCTACTAACTGTACTGTGTGTTATGAGAGTAGAGTATGTGTGTGTGTGTGGCCCTTTAATAGGTGACAGCATGTGAGGTGAGTGACGTCAGTGAGTGTGTGGGCATAGAGAAGAGAGGGAGCGGTAGCGTGAGTGCGGGGAGGGACTAGTTGGTTTTGTGTTGGATTTGGCTGTGTGCAAGCAATCAATAAAGCAAGATTTGCAACTAATCTCATCATTCACCCTAAAGTCGTCCGCTGAAGGGTGTTGCCCTGAGCATACATCGGCCCTGGAGAAGTGTCTCCCCTGCGCTCTTCGACTACGGTCTCGTTCTTCTGCTTCGTCTCCTTGTGTGCGCACACTGGACTCAGGTCCGCATGGAGCTGGAGGGGGAGATTTTCGGGAGAAAATTTCTTCCGGGAGGTTTTCGGGAGAATGTGAAACTTATATACCGTATTTGTCGGACCATAGGGCGCACCGGATTATAAGGTGCACTGCCGATGAGCGGGTCTAGTCCTTTTCAATACAAAAGGGGCACCGGATTATAAGGCACATTAAAGGGGTCATATTATGATTTTTTTTCTAAATGTAAAAGACTTCCTCGTGGTCTACAACAGTGTTTTTCAACCACTGTGCCGCGGCGTGAGATACAGTCTGGTGTGCCGTGGGAGATGATCTAATTTCACCTATTTGGGTTAAAAATATTTTTTGCAAAGCAGTAATTATAGTCTGCAAATGATGTGTTGTTGTTGAGGGTCGGTGCTGTCTAGAGCTCGGCAGAGTAACCGTGTAATACTCTTCCATATCAATAGGTGGCAGCAGCTAGCTAATTGCTTTGTAGATGTCGGAAACAGCGGGAGGCATGGTGCAGGTAAAAAGGTGTCTCATGCTTAAACCAAAAATAAACAAAAGGTGAGTGCCCCTAAGAAAAGGCATTGAAGCTTAGGGAAGGCTATGCAGAACGAAACTAAAACTCAACTGGCTACAAAGTAAACAAAAACAGAATGCTGGACGACAGCAAAGACTTACTGTGGAGCAAAGACAATGTACATCCGAACATGACATGACAATCAACAATGTCCCCACAAAGAAGGATGAAAACGACTGGAATATTCTTGATTGCTAAAACAAAGTAGATGCGGGAAATATCGCTCAAAGGAAGACATGAAACTGCTACAGGAAAACACCAAAAAAAGAGAAAAAGCCACCAAAATAGGAGCGCAAGACAAGAAGTAAAACACTACACACAGGAAAACAGCAAAAAAAAGTCCAAATAAGTCCGGGTGTGATGTGACAGGTGGTGACAGTACACCTACTTTGAGACAAGAGCTATAGTGATGCATGCTTGGTTATGCTTTAAAGTCATATCCAACAATTGACTTTTTACTGTCAACTGAGTTTTTTTTTTTTTTTTAATGATTTCTGCTGGTGGTGTGCCTCCGCAGAAAATGTGGTTTGGCTCAAAAAAAGGTTGAAAAACACTGGTCTACATAACATATGATGTTGTCGCGGTGTAGCGTGCAAGGACGGGAGTGGAAGAAATGTCAAAAAGATGGCGCTAACTGTTTTAATGACATTCAGACTTCAATCAGCATCTCCTCATCCGTGGCTCACCAGTGCAACAACAGCACCCCCGAAATGTGTCCCGTGGAAAAGCGTCCGACCGGAACTCTCTAATAACTAAAGTTCCTCGGGTGAATAATGTAAAGTCACTACACCGGTATGTTTTAGTGCTGGCAGGAATGTGTGGTGATGTCAAAGCCTGAACGTCTTTTAGCTTCCGTCATTTATTGTTTGGACAGCAAGGTTCATCGTCGCACAATACCATTCTTGGAAGACACACACACGCACACACACACACACACACACACACACACGCACACACAGAGTTTCATTCAAGCAGCGCATTAATCCAGATGTTTCCTAAGCGGATGAAAGGCGGGGAAGCGGCTCACAGAGTCCAAATAGACTCAACTAAGAGTTGGATGCAGACCAGCTGGAAGGAGCAAGACCTCCATGATGCTTCCTGCGTGGACAGGAACCAGGCGCAGGCGTTTTAGCCGCCATTTATCTCCCCAGGATGTGTGTGGGGAGGACAGGGGGCTGACATCCCTGTCATCACACACACACCCTGTGATAAGGTGGGAGAGAAAACAAACACATTTACTGTATGTCACATACACTCCATTGCCAAAAGTCTGGTGGCCAGCCATCCAAATGATAAGAATCAGGTGTCCTAATCACTCTTTATAAGAAAAGTGAAGATTTCGAGAACAACAGCAACTCAGCCACCAAGTGGTAGGCCACGTAAACTGACAGAGAGGTCAGCATAGTGCAAAGACTTTCTGCACAGTCACTTGCTACAGAGCCCCAAACTTCATGTGACTTACCAATTAGCCCACGTACAGTACGCAGAGAGTTTCATGGAATGGGTTTCAATGGCCGTGCAGCTGCATCTAAGCCAGTGGTTCTCAAACTTTTTTTGTCATTCCCCACTTTGGACAAGGGGGAGTTTTCAAGCCCCACCTGCCCCCATCGCCCCAACAGAGCGCTAATGCCAAGCTTTAACATTTTCAAATTTATTGAACATCAAGTTGTATACATTCAAACTCAATAACATAAAATAACATTAAGTTCAATAATAAATAAAATAACTGTGCAGCTGTGGTATAACTTGCATCAAGTTCAATAATAAATAAAATAACTTCCATCAAGTTCAATAATAAATAAAAAAAAGTGTTATAACTTGCATCAAGTTCAATAATAAATCAAAAACGTGTTATAACTTGAATCAAGTTCAATAATAAATCAAAAAAAGTGTTATAACTTGCATCACGTTCAATAATAAATCAAAAAAAGTGTTATAACTTGCATCAAGTTCAATAATAAATCAAATAAAAGTGTTATAACTTGCATCAAGTTCAATAATAAATAAAAAAAGTGTTATAACTTGCATCAAGTTCAATAATAAATCAAAAACGTGTTATAACTTGAATCAAGTTCAATAATAAATCAAAAAGTGTTATAACTTGCATCACGTTCAATAATAAATCAAAAAAAGTGTTATAACTTGCATCAAGTTCAATAATAAATCAAATAACTTGCATCAAGTTCAATAATAAATCAAAAAAAGTGTTATAACTTGCATCAAGTTCAATAATAAATAAAACAAAAGTGTTATAACTTGCATCAAGTTCAATAATAAAAAAAAGTGTTATAACTTGCATCAAGTTCAATAATAAATCAAATAAAAGTGTTATAACTTGCATCAAGTTCAATAATAAATCAAATAACTTGCATCAAGTTCAATAATAAATCAAAAAAAGTGTT
This sequence comes from Nerophis lumbriciformis, assembly GCF_033978685.3. Classification (NCBI taxonomy): domain Eukaryota; kingdom Metazoa; phylum Chordata; class Actinopteri; order Syngnathiformes; family Syngnathidae; genus Nerophis; species Nerophis lumbriciformis. The sequence continues at coordinate 3,501,473 of NC_084569.2, forward strand.
ATAACTTGCATCAAGTTCAATAATAAATCAAATAACTTGCATCAAGTTCAATAATAAATCAAAAAAAGTGTTATAACTTGCATCAAGTTCAATAATAAATAAAACAAAAGTGTTATAACTTGCATCAAGTTCAATAATTAAAAAAAAGTGTTATAACTTGCATCAAGTTCAATAATAAATCAAATAAAAGTGTTATAACTTGCATCAAGTTCAATAATAAATCAAATAACTTGCATCAAGTTCAATAATAAATAAAACAAAAGTGTTATAACTTGCATCAAGTTCAATAATAAATCAAAAAAAGAGTTATAACTTGCATCAAGTTCAATAATAAATCAAAAAAAGTGTTATAACTTGCATCAAGTTCAATAATAAATAAAACAAAAGTGTTATAACTTGCATCAAGTTCAATAATAAAAAAATAAAAAAGTGTTATAACTTGCATCAAGTTCAATAATAAATCAAATAACTTGCATCAAGTTCAATAAATAAAACAAAAGTGTTATAACTTGCATCAAGTTCAATAATAAATCAAAAAAAGTGTTATAACTTGCATCAAGTTCAATAATAAATCAAATAACTTGCATCAAGTTCAATAATAAATCAAAAAAAGTGTTATAACTTGCATCAAGTTCAATAATAAATAAAACAAAAGTGTTATAACTTGCATCAAGTTCAATAATAATTAAAAAAAAGTGTTATAACTTGCATCAAGTTCAATAATAAATCAAAAAAAGTGTTATAACTTGCATCAAGTTCAATAATAACTAAAACAAAAGTGTTATAACTTGCATCAAGTTCAATAATAAATCAAAAAAAGTGTTATAACTTGCATCAAGTTCAATAATAAATCAAAAAAAGTGTTATAACTTGCATCAAGTTCAATAATAAATAAAACAAAAGTGTTATAACGTGCATCAAGTTCAATAATAAATCAAAAAAAGTGTTATAACTTGCACCAAGTTCAATAATAAATCAAATAACTTGCATCAAGTTCAATAATAAATACAATAAAAGTGCCACTTTGCAATCTTTGCAACAAAAAAAAGGAGGAGCTATGCATTTGGCAAGACAGGGCAAGTGACAGCACTTTTCCCCGGGAGAGCCACCTTGCTTCACTGTGAAACAGCACGGCTGTATGATCAGCTCCCATTTTCTCACACAGTGCAGAGAACAGTCGCGCTTTCAGTGGTCGTGTTTTGATCAAATTTACCGCGCTCACAACATCTGTTAAAACCTCATTGAGTTCGGGGCTGATCGAGCTGCCTTGACGCGAGTGCTTCCCGGTGAATGACACAGTGTGTGCCCGTCACATTTTGGTTTCTCTGCAGGCGCTGGCTCTGGCTCGACGACCTTTGAGGTGCGAGTCACAAATGTATATATTTGTGTAATTGTGATCCACACATTAGCCTGCTACCCATCCGCGCCAAAGTTTGTTCCGCTTAGCCCCGCCCCCATTAGTTACTGTTGCTATGTCTGTCAAACTTTCGCTCGTACCGAGAAATATAAAGCCTACAGTAAAAATAAGTACCGGTAATTTCCATTTATTTATATAGTGGATTTCACAGACAGAATCACAAAGTGATTTACAGTGTGTATAGAAAATGAAAGCATAGTAAAAAAAATAATCCAAGAATATAATAATTTAAAAAAAAAAATTTAAAGTGAAATTTCCTCCCGTTCCTCGTGCCCCACCTGTCATGTCTCTATTCCCCACCAGTGGGGCGCGCCCCACACTTTGAGAAACGCTGATCTAAGCCATGCATCACCAAAAATGGACTTTTTGAACGATGCTCTAAAAGTAATGTGTCCCTACGGCATGTTTATGGGAACCAAACATAAACTATCTCACTTGTTTGTTCCACTTCTGCCGCTTGCATTTCAGCTTCTGGGTTTTCATGACGTCAGGAAGAAAAAAAACCTCTGCTTTGAGATGGATTAGCATATATGTGTATATATACACATACATATATGTCTATATATACACTCACACATGTATATATACATATATGTCTATATATAGACATATATAATAAATATATATATACACATATATATACATGTATACATATGCACATTGCACACACATACATACATACATACATATACACATACACTATAATGCCAAAAGTATGGTGGCCAGTCATCCAAATGATGAGACTCAGGTGTCCTAATCACTAGGCCCAGTGTATCAAATCAAGCACTTAGACATGGAGACTGTTTCTACAAACATTAGTGAACGAATGGGCCGCTTTCAGTGATTTCCAGCGTGGAACTGTCATAGGATGCCACCTGTGCAACAAATCCAGTCGTGACATTTCCTCGCTCCTAAATATTCCAAAGTCAACTGTGGGCTTTGTTATAAGAAAATGGAAGATTTTGGGAACAACAGCAACTCAGCCACCAAGTGGTAGGCCACGTAAACTGACAGAAGTCAGCATAGTGCAAAGACTTTCTGCACAGTCAGTTGCTACAGAGCTCCAAACTTCATGTGACTTACCAATTAGCCCACGTACAGTACGCAGAGCGCTTCATGGAACGGGTTTCCATGGCCGTGCAGCTGCATCTAAGCCATGCGTCACCAAGTCCAATGCAAAGCGTGGGATGCAGTGGTGTAAAGCACGTCGCCACCGGACTCTAGAGCAGTGGAGACGCCTTCTCTGGACTGATGAATCACACTTTGCCATCTGGCAATCTGATGGACCAGTCTGGGTTTGGAGGTTGCCAGGAGAATGCTACATTTCGGACTGCATTGTGCCGAGTGTGAAATTTGGTGGAGGAGGAATTATGGTGTGGGGTTGTTTTCAGGCCCCTTAGTTCCAGTGAAAGGAACTTTGAATGCTCCAGGATACCAAAACATTTTGGACAATTCCGTGCTCCCAACCCTTGTGGGAACAGTTTGGAGCGGGGCCCTTCCTCTTCCAACATGACTGTGCACCAGTGCACAAAGCAAGGTCCGTAAAGACATGGATGACAGAGTCTGGTGTGGATGAACTTGACTGGCCTGCACAGAGTCCTGACCTATACCCTATAGAACATGAATTAGAAGGGAGACTGAGAGCCAGGCCTTCTCCACCAACATCAGTGTGTGACCTCACCAATGCGCTTTTGAAAGAATGGTGGATCATTCCTATGAACACACTCAGCAACCTTGTGGACAGCCTTCCCAGGAGAGTTGAAGGTGTATTAGCTGCAAAAGGTCATATTGAACCCTATGGGTGAGGAATGGGATGGCACTTCAAGTTCATATGTGAGTCAAGGCAGGTATTTTTGGCTACATAGTAGAGATGCGCGGATAGGCAATTATTTCATCCGCAACCGCATCAGAAAGTCGTCAACCATCCGCCATCCACCCAATGTAACATTTGATCAGAACCGCACCCGCCCGCACCCGCCCGTTGTTATATATCTAATATAGACGATGCAAGGCATTAGTGAGGTTATAAAGCTTTTTCCTGTTAAAGAAAGGAGACTGATCCAATGTAGTACAGACATTCAATGCGTGCCACGCTGTCACGGCCCAGACGCACACCAGTGCGCAATCATATGGGAGCCGCGCTGAGCGCACCTCCAAGCCCGTCTCGTTGCCGGCGACGGCCGGGTATGGGCCCGACGCTCCAGCGCCATCCATTTTCAGGGCTAGTTGATTCGGCAGGTGGGTTGTTACACACTCCTTAGCGGGTTCCGACTTCCATGGCCACCGTCCTGCTGTCTATATCAACCAGGGTGAGCCCCACCCCTTTCGTGCGCGCGGAGTGACCCCTGTTACGCGCCCCCGGCAACAGGGGTGGCGGGCAGGTAAGCTGCGCGGGCAGAGCGCGCGGAGTGACCCCTGTTACGAGCCCCCGGCCACGGGGGTGGCGGGCAGGTAAGCTGCTTACCTGCTGCGCGTGACGCCGGCCGCGGCGAAGGCGGACGAGGCGGGGTGTCGGTGCGGTGGGCGCGGTGGTGACCCTGGACGTGCGTCGGGCCCTTCTCGCGGATCGCCTCAGCTACGGCTCCCGGTGGGGCCCTCTCGGCGAGGCGTCCCTTCTCCGCTCCGTAAAAGTGTCCATCTCTTCTTTCTTTTTTTCTTCTGTTGTGGCATATGCAGCAGGTGCCTGCTCGTTTTTCGTATGTGGGTAACAACATTTAACTATGTACCGTATTTTCCGCACCATAAGGCGCCCTGGGTTATAAGCCGCGCCTTCAATGAACGGCATATTTCAAAACTTTGTCCACCTATAAGCCGCCCGGTGTTGTAAGCCGCATCTAACTGCGCTAAAGGAATGTCAAAAAAACAGTCAGATAGGTCAGTCAAACTTTAATAATATATTAAAAACCAGCGTGATGTGGGCGCGCATGGAGTCGTATATCAACATGGACGGAGCTGCGTGAAAAAAGCCACCCGGCCTCTTCGCGTAAACTTACCTTAACCACTCGCTCATCTTTTCTTCATCCATCCCTTCGAGTTAGCTTTTATGATGACGCCGGCTGGAAAGGTCTCTTTTGGCAAGGTCTTCCTTTTGAATATCACCATGGGTGGAAGTTTCTGGCCATTAGCATGGCAAGCTAGAACCACAGTGAAGGATGACTTCTCATTCCCTGTGGTGCGAATATTCACCGTACGTGCTCCCGTTGTATCCACAGTGCGGTTCACAGGAATATCAAAAGTCAGTGGAACCTCGTCCATGTTGATAATGTTCTCTGGCCGGATCTTTTTTTCAGCTATCTTGTTTTTACAATATGCACGGAAAGTAGCTAGCTTTTCTTGAAAGTCTTTAGGCAGTTGCTGTGAAATAGTAGTCCGTGTGCGGATGGAGAGATTGCGTCTTTTCATGAACCGGAAACCTGTCGCTTAGTAGGAGCCATTTTGTGGTCTTTACAGATGTAAACACACAAAGGAAATGAAACGTAATATCCGCGCGCTTCTTCTTCTTCTACGGGGGCGGGTGGTTGCTTACAGTAGAAGAAGAAGCGCTTCCTCTTCTATGGGGGCGGGTGCTTACCTTGGTGGTTGCTTACAGTAGAAGAAGAAGCGCTTCCTCTTCTATGGGGGCGGGTGCTTACCTTGGCGGTTGCTTGCGTAGAAGAAGAAGCACTTCCTCTTCTACGGGGAAAAAAGATGGCGGCTGTTTACCGTAGTTGCGAGACCTAAACTTTATGAAAATGAATCTTAATATTAATCCATATATAAAGCGCACCGGGTTATAAGCCGCACTGTCAGCTTTTGAGTAAATTTGTGGTTTTTAGGTGCGGCTAATAGTGCGGAAAATACGGTATATATATTTCCGAATTGGTTTAACTGCCACCCGCCTGAATCTATTTAAAATCTAATTTTTTTTAATTTCATCCGCCCGATCCGCGGATAATCCGCGGACTCCGCGGTTGTGCCCGCAAACCGCGCATCTCTACTACATAGAGTATGTTTTTGCTATTATAAGTGGAGGATTAAGCTGCTCCAGTTGCCTGATGTGTAAAAGATCTCCTCTCAACTCTGTGTTGTATGTGAACAGGAGCTTATTAAAGCTCAACATAAGGTGCAGGACGCCTCTCAACTCACCACAAACAACAACAATCTCCAAACATGTCACCTGTAGTGAAAAGTGGGTGTTTTCTTTCCACCTGTAAATGGTGCAGCCTGGGCGTGCACAATGGGCCCATTGTGCGGTGGCGAGCTCCTCGGGAGGCTCCTGCTGGATCTGAGGCTTTTGCAGGAAGCGAGTGGGACAGCGCTGAGGTGTCGGCTTTGTTTTCAGACATTTTTCTGGGGGGTTTTGATCACACACTTGCAATAGTCAGAGACTCAAAGCGGCTTTTCCATGCATGTGTAATCGCCCTTATGCAACACACCGCCGCTGTTCTCGGAGATTTGGTGTTCAGAAAACGCTTCAGGAAGAGTTGATGAAGTACATCTTAAGAACATCTGCTACATGTTTGTAAAGTCCTGTGCTATACTACTTTCATCAACTTGAAGTCTGTCTGAGTGTTGGAAGTGAAATCTAGC